>NC_052356.1:27597153-27688309 GCF_009727055.1 Benincasa hispida
CAACCTTTTTCAAAACTAAGCTTTCTAACACCAAGCCTTTTTTTGGATAATTTTTTTTGTTCCTATTCTATCACTCACTTTCTTGCTTTTTCTCACTCTCTCGCTCTTACTTGGTTCGTTTGGTGTTTGAATTAAAAATTCAATTCGTTGCCGATGTCATCATGCGTCGTCAAAGGAAGAAGAAACAACTTTATTCATTGTTGTTGCTATTGTTGGCAAAGGCAAAATATAGGAAAGAGAGTGTTGTTATCGGAGACGAAATAAAGGGAAGAGATCTAGAGGAATAAGTTTAAAGATAGAAATAGAATGAGAGAAGTAAAGAAAATGTGATATTCAAAAAAGTTTGAAATGGATTACAAAATCTTATTTTGTAAAGTCAAGTCATGTATTATTTTAGTTCAATTTTTTAAATTAGTCTATCAGATTACTCTTTTAAAATTTAGGAACTTATTGAACATATAAATAAAAGTTCAGATACTTACTACACTTTTTAATATGCAGAGCTAAATTAAACCTTTTTGCTTTAAAGTCCTTATTTTAACAACTCAACAACTAGATAATTTGGGTGCATTTGCTAGTGTAGATTTGGAAAACATGATTGTATTTCACAATGTTTTCTTTAATATGTATTTGACAATATATTGGGAATTTTGAACCTCAAACATCATTAACAAATTTATTTAGATATTTTAGGTGAAAATTTTGTATAATTATCATTTTAAAATTATTTTCTCAATTTAAAATAATAAAAAATACTTCAAGGACATTTTTAACCTATCGTTAAAACTCAAGGATTCAAAATATATAATTTGAAGATTCAAAAACTAGACCCTTCTTGGTAATCATTTGATTTTTTATTTTTGTTTTTAAAAAATTACGCCTATAGACATTACTTTCATCCAAATTTCTTCCTTTATTATCTACTTTTTACCAATAATTTAAAAAATCAAGCCAAATTTTAAAAATTAAAAAAATAACTGTGTAAACCTCATTTGGTAACTATTTGATTTTTTGTTTTTGTTTTGAAAGTTAAGCCTATAGACATTACTTATCCCTCTAAATTTTTTCTTTAGTTTTCTACTTTTTACAAATAGTTTAAAAACCAAACCAAAATTTGAAAACTAAAAAAAATGGCTTTGAAAAACTTGGTTTTGTTTTTGAAACTTGGCTAAGAATTCAATCATTATGCTTGATAAAGATGCAAATCATTATAAGAAAATGAGGAAGAAATAGGCTTAATTTTCAAAAACGGAAACAAAAAAGAAATAGTTACCAAATGGGATCTTAAAAACTTGTTTTTATTTTTTAAATTTGACTAAAACTAAGGTTCCGACCTGGTTTTTTAAAATTAAGCATATCAATGCCCTTCTTACCTCTAGGTTTTTTGATTTATTATCTACTTTTCACAAAGATTTTAAAAACCAAGCCAAGTTTTCAAAATTACGAAAAAGTAGTTTCTAAATACATAAATTTGGAATTTGGAATTGGGTTAAAAATTCACCATTTTACTTAGTAAGATGCAAACCATTGTAAGAAATTGAGAGGAAATAAACTTAATTTTCAAAAACTAAAACAAAAAATTTATCAAATAGGATCTAGAAGCTAGGTTTCCCAAAATTTTTAAGTAGCCTAAAATGATTGCTTACCTTGTATCCATAGGAGGTGTCTCTCTGACCGTGAAGTTACTTGCTTATTTGGATTGGACTTGCGATCTAGATTAGGGTCAGGTTGAATCAAGTTAAGGCTTGACAAATACTTGTGTAACGCCCTATGGCTTGAGACATTAGGTTGAAGTTTTGGCTTATACAATAATATAAGAAAAACATAACATAAGAAAGGATGAGTATAAAATAAGAGAGGATAAGTATAAAATACCCGGTAAGTAACCCCACTATCGGGATCAGACTAAGTATTTATGTCCAATAAATGTAATATTCTAGTGGGACGTGCAAAAACTTCTACTTATAATGGATGGTTATCTAGTGAAAAATTGAACTCGCCCTATCATAGGTGAGATGTACCCACAAACCTTTGGTGAAATCCCAAAGAAGATCAATAACCTCTGGTGAAGTCCTGAAGGAGATCACAGCCTCTGGTGAATCCCAAAGGAAACGCTTTCCTCTAGTGAATCTCAAAGGAAGTACAAACCTCTGGTGAAATCTCGAAGAAGATCACTAACCTCTTGTGAATCTCGAAGAAAACACAAACCTTTAGTGAAATCTCGAAAGAGATCACTAACCTCTGGTGATATCCTGAGGGAGATCACTAATCTTTGGTGAATCCCGAAGGAAACACAGACCTCTGGTGAAATCTCGAAGGAGATCACTAGCTAATCTCTGGTGATATCCGAAAGGAGATCACCAACCTCTGGTGAATCCCGAAGGAGACACTAACCTCTGGTGGGTACATAACTACGGGTAGGAGGCAACTATCATTAACATAAATATCATGTAATATAAGGCAAAGTCCCACAACATAAAACATAACTTTAAGTACATGCATCCTCATAACATGTCATAAAAAATTTAGTTCATGCTCATTCATCCTCTTAAAATATTTCATAAAATTCAAACATATTTATTATATACTCATATATCCTCTTTAATCAGCATCACAATTTACAGTTAGAACCATAAAAATTATCCTAATTATATCGCCTGATACGAGGGCGGTTCTAGTAGTAAGATTACTTACCTCGAGAAAAAGCCCAAACGTGATAAGAAAACCAAAATTCTTTTTATCCTGAGTAAAAAGGTCTGGAACGAGCCCCCCAAAATGTAGATTGTTCCAAAATCGATTCCAAACGTTCCTCAACGATTTGAACCAAGATTCTCCAAAAACGAATTTCAATTCCCACGAAACAATATGCCAAAATTCCGAAACTCAAATTTATACAAGAACTCATGGAAAAACTCAAATAATTCGCGAATCGGCCACGGTACTTATTAGACAACACCCCCCACACCTCCCAAAAACTTCAAAATTCCTTCAACTCTATCATAAAAATCAAGATTACAGCCTAAATATTTGTCCAAGCAAAACCATCTTCCTTTGGCCTTTAGAAACCTTGAGCTCACACTATCACATAAATCAAGATTATATTTAACGTTTACGGCCTAAATCCAAACATAATATTTTCAGAAAGTCTCCACGCAAACTTACCCAAAGTGAAGGCAGATCTAAATCCCCTTCTAACTCTCCACGGCAAAACCCAACCTAAGCAAGCTTCATTGTTAAGAGGAAAAACAAATCCAATTTTCAGCAATTAATAATGTTTTCGGATTCACCAAACAATAACCTTCCTTGTTCTGGATTCCGAATCTTAGACCCAGGACGTTACAACTTAAGATTGATTAATCAAGCTCAAAGTCCATTTAGACTTTGGGAAGATCCAATAAAGGACTAAAAGCTCAATATTGGCTGAGTTGGCCTTTCTTGCTTGTGCGTGTTACATGTCTCGTGTTTAGAGAAACTCCTATATATAGATCCAACTTAACCTATTGCAATTAAAACTGAGATTGGGGTCTATTTGGATTGATTTAAGAAAAAAATGTTATAAAAAAATCTTTTATTTAAACACTTTTGATAAAAATCGATTAAACTACATTTAAAAAACTATTTTGAGTGGTTACCAAACACTCCAATTTCTTTCGAAATCACTTATTTTTTAAATTAAACAGTTTAAAAAATATATTTCAAACACACCATAGAATAAAAAACCTTAGGTGAAGATAAATGCAAATACAATCTTATAACTTAATTAACCCTTAAGTACTATTGAAGTATGGGTCTTAAACCCTAAACTTGTTAGAACAAATTCACCAGTAAAGAGCGAACAAATGAAGGTGTAATTTTTGTAGGTCAATTTGTACATCAACATGAGAAATTACGAATTTGGAATTTTGGAGGTCTGTATAGAAGTGAAGACTTAATTAATTCTGAAACCAGGAGAGGAGAAGGTGGGTTTAGGGGTCATTCACAACTTTCTTCTTGTTTAGATTAGATTGATTGGAAGATTCGAAGATATCAATTTCATTTCTATTTGCTTGGAGGTGGAATTTCTACTACGGTTTATGAAATTATAAATTTTTTTAATCCACTTTCTACTACGGTTTCAAAAATCAAAACCAAATATTAAGAAGTAGTTTTTAAAGTGTTTTTTTTTGTTAGAATTAGACTAAAAATTTTAATATTTTTTTATATAAAGAAATGTGAGAACATATTATAAAATTTAGGAGAAGATAAACATTAATTTTAAACATAAAAAATGAAATGGGTATCAAATAGAACCGATCTTATAACCAAGGTTTAAAATGTCGATGTCGATGGAAATATCGATGTCTTAATTTTACGAAAATTTCAATGAAAATATTCATAAAATTAGGGGTATTCAAAAAATCTGATGATTACAACCCAATCCGTGCGGTTTGGGTTGGATTGGGTTCAAATAAATGAAAATTTTATGAATTGGGTTGGTTCATGGATTCAATTAATATAACCCAAACAGTTGAACCATGAACCAATCTGAACCGATTCGAATTTATTATTAACTTTATTTTTATTACTTATAACACAATTATTTATACATATATTGATTTTAATTTTAGTAAATTCCAATATTTTTTTGAATAATTTATTCTTCAACAACTCTAAAAAATAGTTTCTTTGCAATTTAGAAAGAAAACTTTCACTGTATAAATTGAAATTGAGTTGTTAATCTTAATTTAATATATAAAAATAATTAAATTAGATTTTTATATATTTACGTTTTGTTTCTTTTTAAAACAAAATTTTAAATAAATGACCTAATTAACCCGAATCAACCCAATCCAAATATTTTATGGTTGAGTTGGGTTGGATTCATTTTTTAATAAAGGTTATTTAAGTTGAAGAAATTTACAACTCGAACATTTGAGTTTGGTATAAAAAGTTTTTCTACCAAACAATTGAACATCCATATATAAAATGTTGATTTCAATGAATATTTCTGAAAAAGTTAAAAACAAAAATATAAAAAATATAAATTTAAATCTAGCAAACAAAAAATTACTTCAAGAAGGAGGTTAGATAGCAAAGTAAAAGGAAGACATGTATCTGTCCCACATCGGGCGGGCTTAATAAGAAGGAGCATGGAAGGTAGTATAAAAGGGGAAGGATTATGGGATTGAAAAGTATACCTTTCTCGGCCTTTTGGCTAAGATCAAGTGTAGTATCTGTTCTTATCAGTTTAATATCTGATACGTGGGCCATTGGTCCACATGATATTAAATTACTTTTTTTAGGGGTAGGGCCCATTTCTTGCAGCTTGCTGCCTGGGACTCTTACGCGTTGCCTAGGCATTACACTGCCGCCAAGGTCTGGCGCACCCCTCCAAATTTTAGTTCAAAACGAGTTGGTAAAGATCTTACTGGGCTGGGCCTTGCTGTGCTTGTGGTTAATGTTATTTGGTCCTTATTGGGCTGTTTTATTTCAGTTGGGCTACAATGACATGTTTTAACTTTTTAAAATGGCAAAGCGGATTAAACGAATTAAAAATTAAAAATAAATTAATTTATTATATAAGTCTAAACTACTTGGCACCGGTATCTCTTGGTACGTAAATCTCAATTAAATCGTCAAATTATTAATCAATTAAATGATCTCATGAATAGATGCTTGACCTACCTTAAAAACTAAGTCAAGCCTCGATGTTCTCGTTGAACAATCATAGAGGGATAATAAATATAACTTCAGAGATAATTTTAAAAGCCATGAATCTTTGCTTAAAATTAATAGAAAGTATAACAAAAACAACAAATCTTAGTTAAAATAATTAATTTAATATCTTATTAGAAAATCCAAAATAGCTATTAAATCGTAAAATTTATGGTAAATTATCCAGTAGCAATTAAATTACATCTCATCAACAAAGATGTCAAATTAATTACACACAATTAAAGAAGACAATGAGGACATTTTAGGACATTTTAAGATTTTAGAAAATTGGACTTACGTGACATTAATACATTTTACAATAATTTAAAAGGATCTCGTCTTTTGCTATTTTTTCAAATGATAGTGTAATTACTACTATAGATTTGATTGTTCTATTTCTATTGAGGTCATTCGTCATTTCGGCCATGTTGCTAACATTTATGGCTAATTGGATAATGTATGCAACGTTTTAGGATTTAAGTCGGCAATGTTATAATAATGGTCAAGCATAAGTTATCAAAAATATGTTTTGCTCATTTTAATAACTATGATAGACCCTCATATTTAGAAAATATGAAAAGAGAATTAACAAAAAGAATGGGGAGAGGGGTACAAATGTAAACGTGGGAGAGAATAAAAGTAGTTAGAAATAGGGCCACTAACAAAATCTATTAGCGGGGATTATCGAACTTTTCATTTTAGAATTGAGCTTGTAAGTTGAAAGAGGAGGAGGTCTCGACTTTTTAGGCTATTTTGAACCAAAACAGTAAATACATAAACGGGATTCTACCAAATTACTTCTTGAATTAATCAAAATAAATCAAACTCATTTTTCTCCTCCAATTTAAATTTAAATTTATTTTTATTATCAATTTTGATTTTATCTAACTAGGTTCTAAATATTTTTCTATTTAAACAAATAATCTTTTCTCATTTTTCTTTTCAAATATCTTTTTTCTTTTTATCTTTTCTTTATATATTTAGTTTTATCTTTAACTATTTTCGATTATTTTAACATTTTGTTACAAGATTAAGTCTTTATCTATTTTTTTTTTTTCATTTGTTTATACATAGTGTTATTCATGTGTTTCATCTTTTTTTTTTTTTTTTTTTCAATTCATTTAGATTGCAATATGAAGTTATGAGATTTAATTGATCTATATTTACATATACAATGTAATTATAATATAAAATTATGAGGTTTTAATAATAATTTTTGTGATTCCTGATTATAGCATGATATTGTATTTCATTTTTCTCCACCAATATCAATACGTTCGAGTAATTAACAAATACACAATTACATATACAAGACACGGTGTAATAATATCTACATTTACATATACAGTATAGTTATACTATGAAGTTATGAGGTTTTAACCATCATTTTCATGATTCACGATTATGACATAATTTTGTTTATTACTGTTTTTCTCTATCAATATCTATTCAAATCTATTTTATTAGTTTCAATTTTATCTTATCCTTTTCTGATTTGTTTATATATTTTCTTCTCAAATTCGATTTATCTTACTATTTTCGATGTGTTTATACATTTTGTTAGGTGAATTTAAATTAATTGTCTAAAATAATTTATTTTTATTTCCTTTTAATTTTGTATTTGGGTGTCAAAATCAATATAAATGAGAATAATTTAAATGTATTTGATAAGAGATTAGACTTTTTTAGATTTAAGTTGATAAAATACTTGGAATTAGTAAATTTTGAATTTGAAAAGGAAAAAGATAAGAGACTAACTCTAATTGCAGTTTATATATATATATATATATATGAGAAAGAAAAAGAATTTAAATTCTAGATTTTGTTTTATAATACATTTTAATAGAATTCAAATTAATAAGAAGTAAAAAAGAAAAAGAAAAAAAGAAAGAAATGTAACCCTATCTTTCTTCATTCTCTACTTCAACCTCACACCACCTAATTCTTGGATTTGTTTTAAGTTGTGAATTTTTTTAATCAAGTTTAGTGTGCATGGGTATTTTGGATAATTGCTATTTATTATTTTTTATTTTAAAAAATCGTTTATCTATTATTACAATTTTAAATTTTTTTGCTATTTTTCTAACCAAACTTTAAAATTTGCTATTTATCTAAATAACACATTTGAGATTAAGGTGCTACTTACTCTACCTGAATTGAAAGCTTTCTTATAAGGGCTCGGTTGTACATGACCTTTGATACAAACCGCCCATGCATCAAATTACTAATTAAATTTTATTTTAACAATTTTGATATACTTTTAGTATTTTTCCAATTTTATCCCTTTCTATGACATTTAAATTAGGGTAATTTTGTCATTTTACTACGTTGTATTAGTGTTTTTATTGGGAGCCTTTAGGTTGTTCAAAAGTTTTGCGATGAATTGAATTTAGCATTAGAGCTTCTTTTTTCAAGTTTAGCCCGAGAGCTTCTTGATTTTTTTTTTTTTTTTTTTGTAGCAATTCATGTGTTGAGTTGCATGTCAAGAACATTCAAATGGGATTGATCATTCTATTTGTGGAGTGTTTGAATCTTGGGACAAGGACTAGTTCTTGTTTCGAGATATTTGATCTTAAGAAAATATGCATCTAATCCAATCCTCAAGGTTGAAATCGAGTTAATTTGAAGGTTTTAATGATCGAGAATTAGAAGTTCCATCCCAATAGAATTTCTAATCCCAATTCGCTAGGATTTCCGTATCAACCTCCTATAGGTGTATGCTTACTATAAAATGTACAACTTGAAGTTGCTTGTAGTAGACAAATCTAATTTCAAATGATGTTCATATGGTATTTACGATTAAGTTGTAATTACGGGAATCCAATTTCAAATGATGTTCAAAACATTACATTTTTTCACACCAAACAATCGGCGATAGACTCGTACGACGTTACCAAAAAATTAGAATACTTTGTTTTGATCAAATCCTATATTTCCAAGAAAATTTTAGGTGATTTGTACAAAATAATAATAATCCAATTATTTTGTTGGTTTTAAACTTTATTTTTCTAAAAAAATTTTGTTGCTAAAGTTTCATAATGGTAAAACTTAGTTGGTAATAATTTAGTCTATATATCTTCAAATTTGTAATAATTTAGTCTTTAACTTTAGTAAGTAACAATTTAGTCCTTGATTTTAAGAAGTAACCATTTAGTCCATATATTTTAAAATTTGCAAAGATTTAAACATTGTCGTAAAAAAAATTTAGATTTAATACATAGAATTTAGAAACTATACTAATGACAAATCCGAGATCAAATTTTTTTTTATTGATACTTAATTTTGATTAAAAAAAATTATGATAGCGATTAAATTTTTATAAAAGTTAAAGTATAGGAATTAAATTGTTACTTATGAAAGGTGAATGACTAGTTATAATTTTAGATTAAACATTAATGATATATTTGAAATCTCATGATTTTAAGGAATTTCAATTCATACTAGATTTTAAATGAATTTCATTCTCAAGAAAGAGAATGCTTTTAAAATATGGGGTGATTTCAAATCTTGTTTTTATTTAAAAATATTTCTAACTAGAATTATGCGAATTCAAAGGATTTCACAGAATTTATAAGTAAATTACTACTTTAACCTTTGTCATATTCTGACTTTCAATTAACATATATAAAAACCATATTAGTAAATTCTTAACTTTTTTGTTTTTTTAGTCACAAACACAAAATTCTAAATATATTCATTTTATTTTATATATATTACAAAAATAGATGTTCAGTGCTTAGTGTTTTAAAAGTCATCGGTCACTCTTCCATCTCCATCATTCTTCATGTTGCTCATGTGTCTTGTAATTATTCATGTCTGGTGTTCATATAATACCACATACTAGTTACTAAATGACCTATAAATAATGACATTTGGTGGAATTTAAAGAGCACACACATTGGTGAGAAATTTCTATAAATCTCATAATTTTCTTTAATTATTTATTTAATATTATATTTTCTCCATATCTGTATTTTCGTTATACGCGTTTTGCTCTTCATTTTTGCAACACGTTATCAGCACAAGCTTCAGCCGTTTCCCCTGATGAAGGTAAGTCCTAAAGGTAGGTTAGTTTTTTTTCTCTTTATTATTAAATGTTATTTTACATATTTGGTACATATTAAATTTCTAATATAAATATGATGTTTTATGATAGTGTTACCATAACAAATCTTACGAAATTAGAATTTGTAGCCCTTGACACTAATGACAATACTTATTTATCATAGGTACTCAATATCAAAATTCACCTGGATGCTATGAACCTTGGAGAGACTATTAAAAAAGAGAATACGACATCTAGTTAAGACAAAACAAAAACTACAATTTTCCTTCGTCATCATCTCCATGAGGGATTGAAAATGGAGTATTTTACAATAAAAGATTCTCATATCTTATGGAGTAATTTGAAAGAGATGTATGCTCATAAAAAATTGTTATTCTTCCTAAAACTCGTTATGAGTGGATGCACTTGAGGCTACAATATTTTAAATCAGTAAGTGATTACAATATCACATTATTTAAAATCAGTTCAAAATTATTGTTGTGCGGAGAAAAAATTATTGATGCCGATATATTAGAGAACACATTTTCTACTTTTCATGTCTTGAATATTCTCATGCGACAACAATATAGAGAGAAATGTTTTAAAAAAATATTTTGAACTCATCTCATGTCTTCTTATGGCCAAACAAAATAACGAGTTATTGATGAAGAACCAAGAATCTTGACCAACTGGAACGACACTGTTCTCTGAAGTAAATGCTGTGAATTTTAATAGTCGGGGTTGGGGTCATGGTTGAGGTTGTAATCATGGTAGAGGAATAAATAATTATATTTTTGTGGTGGTCGTTTAATCATCCAAATTTAAAAAAAACCACTCGAAATGATGATCATAAAGGAAAGACTCCACAAGATAAAAATTCAAAAAGTGATGAACAAAAATGCTTCCGATGTGGTATGACTAGGTATGGGTCGCATATCTGTCGTACATCAAAACAATTAATTGATCTATACCAAGGTTCCCAAAAGGAAAAAGAGAAAAATGTAGAAGCTAATTGTGCCTACTAAGATAATGATATATTCTATCTTCATGTTTTTTTTTTCCTTAGTTAATGCCAAACTTTGTATATTCTAAGTATTGTTTTTCTTATTGTAATTATTTTCTTTTAATGAAAAAATATGGATCATTTTAATATGCTGGGTGATTAAAAAATGAGCAAAAAAGACCTATGTCTGGCAGATAGTGCAACTATACTCACATAATATTTACAAATAAAAAATACTTTTCCAAATTGATAATGCTAAAAATAAAAGTAAATATAATATCGAGTTCTACAAACTTGATTGAAGATTTTGGAAAAACAAATATTATTTTGCCTAAAAGGATAAAATTTACAATTGATAATGTATTATATCTAGTCAATTAAAAAGAAAATGTTTAAAGATATATGTTGCAATAGTTATCATATTGAGACTGATAGTAAGAATATATTTATATATTATCTATACCGTCTCACATGAAAAACGTATTGGAAAAGTTACCTGCTTTATCGTATTATACCCATATACGAGTAATTAAAACATATGCAACAATGAACCTGAAGTTCATGAGTCTAGACATATTTATAATTTGATGACTGATTATATCATTCAGGGTCTATAATAATGAGAATAATTATTGAGAATGCACATGGACATCCATTAAGAGCCAGGAGATTCTTCAATCTAATGAATTATCATGTGATGCTTGCTTTTAAGGCAAATTAATAATTAGACCATCGCTAGCCAAAGTGGGAATTGAATCATTTGTATTTTTTGAACAAATTCATGGTGATATACGTGAACCTATTAACCCATTTGAACTATTTAGATATTTTATGGTATTATTAGACACATCCAGTAGATGGTCACACGTGTGCCCATTATCAAATCGAAATTTTGCATTTGCAAGGTTACTTGCTTAAATAATTAAGTTAAGAGCACATTTTTCTGATTATACAATTAAGATCATTCGTCTTGATAATGCTGGTGAGTTTACATCTCAAGCTTTTGATAATTATTGTATGTTAATTGGGATAAGTATTGAACATCCTATAGCTCATGTTCATCCACAAAAATGGTTTAGCAGAATCATTTATAAAATGCTTATAATTAATTGCTAGACTATTGCTTATGAGAGCTAAACTTCCTACATTTGCACGGGATCATGTTATTTTGCATGATGCGTTACTTATACGTATTAGGTCAGTATCTTGTCATAAGTACTCGTCATTACAATTAGCTTATGACCATGAGCCAAATATTTTCTATCTGAAAATTTTTGGATGTGCAATATATATTCCAATTGCTCCACCACAACATACTAGGATAGATCCTCAAAGGAGGTTAGGAATATATGTTGGATTTGATTCCCCATCATTTATTAAATATCTTGAACCCAGGTAATGTATTTACTGCACGATTTGCTAATTATCATTTTAATGAGACAAATTTTTCAACATTAGGGGAGGAATTAAGAAGTTGGAAACATAAATTACATAGAATTTATTGTTATTGTCTTATTTAGATTCCTGTACAAATCAATGTAAACTTGAAGTTTAAAAAATAATTCATTTGCAAAATATATTATCAAATGCATTTATAGATGCAAAGAAAGTAACTAAGTCACATATACCACCTACAAATATTCCATAGAAAATTGATATCCTAACATGACACGTTGTCACTAATGACTTTGGAACATGCCAGAAGCGTGGTAGACCAGTGAATTCTAAATATAAAAATTCTCGAAAAAGAAAAATAGTCAATAGTCAAAAGGATTTGGTTGAGGATGTAAATACCTATAAAGAAATCCTTGATATGAGTAATGAGGAAAGTGAGATACCTAAAGATAATAATGAGATTTCAATAAACTATATCATGACAGGAAAAATATGGAATCGAACTAATGTAGTTATTGATTGACAACATTCTTGCGTATAATGTTGCTCTTGATATTATATCTGAAAGTGAAAATTCTAAACCATAATCAGTTGAAGAATGTTGAAATAGAAAAGATTGACTTCAATGGAAAGAAACAATCGAAGCATTAAACTCACTTTCAAAACATTAGGTATTAAACCTGTGGGTTACAGATGTGTATTTTTTAGAAAAAAAAATGAAAATAATGAGACCACAAGATATAAAACAAAATTAGTTGCACAAGATTTTTCACAAAGACCTGGTACTAATTACGAGGAGACATATTCTCCAGGGGTGGAAGCGATTACACTAAGATATTTAATTGGTCTGACTGGGTAGGAAAATATGGACATGCACCTTATGGATGTAGTCATAGCATATTTATATGGATCTCTTGATAATGACATTCATATGAAAATCCCATAAGGATTTAAGATACCTGGAACATATAAATCAAGTTCTCAAGAATTGTATTCAATAAAGTTACAAAGATCACTATATGAATTAAAACAATAAGGACGAATGTAGTACAATCGCCTGGTTGGATATTTGTTGAAAGAAGGACATCAAAACAATTCAATATGTTCATGTGTTTTTATAAAGAAATTACAGTTAGGATTTGCTATTATAACTGTATATGTTAATGATTTAAATATAATTGTAACTCTTAAAGAGCTTTCAAAGGCAATAGAATATCCTATGAAAGAATTTGAGATGAAAGATCTCTGGAAAACAAAATTATGACTTGACTTGTAAATTAAGCATTTAGCAAATGAGATATTTGTTTATCAGCCAGCTTATACAGGAAAAGTTTTGAATAGATTTATATAGACAAAGCACATCCATTAAACATTCCAATGGAAGTTTGTTCACTGGATGTAAAGAAAGATATATTTCGACCTAGAGACGATAATGAAAAACTTCTTAGTCCTAAAGTACCATATCCTAGTGTAATTGGTGTACATATGTATTTTGCTAATAATACAAGACAAGATATTGCATTTTTGATAAATTTATTAGATGGATACAGTTCTTCTCCAATGAAAAGACATTGGAATGAAATTAAGCATATACTTCGTTATCTCAAAGGAATGATTGATATAGGGTTATTTTATTCAAATAAATCAAATTTTGATCTAGTTGGTTTTGCAGATTCTGAATATTTATCTGACCTACACAAAACTAGATCTTAAATTGAGCATTTAGCAGATGAGATATTTGTTTATCAGTCAACTTATACAGGAAAAGTTTTGAATAGGTTTATATGAACAAAGCACATCCATTAAACATTCCAATGGAAGTTTGTTCACTGGACGTAAAGAAAGATATATTTCGACCCAGAGATGATAATGAAAAACTTCTTAGTCCTAAAGTACCATATCTTAGTGCAATTGGTGTACATATGTATTTTGCTAATAATACAAGACCAGATATTACATTTTCGATTAATTTATTAGATGGATACAGTTCTTCTCCAATGAAAAGACATTGGAATGAAATTAAGCAGATGAATGATTGATATAGGGTTATTTATTATTTTGATCTAGTTGGTTTTGCAGATTCTGAATATTTATCTGATCCATTCAAAACTAGATCTTAACCAGATTATTTATTCACATGGAGAGGAACTGCTATATCCTTGTGATTAGTGAAACAAACCATAACTGCCACTTCCTCAAATCATGCTGAAATTATGGTAATTTACGAGGCTAATTGAGAATGTGTATGGCTAAGATCAATGATTCAACACATTCGTAAAACATGTGGTTTGTCTTCTAATAAAAATCTTCCAACGATATTATACGAAGATAACACATGTATAGCCTAAATCAAATGAGGATATGTCAAAGGAGACAGAACAAAACATATTTCACTAAAGCTATCTACGTTTATGATCTTGAAAAAAATGACGACATTACTGTACAACAAATTTATTGGAAGGATCAGCCAGAAAGACATTACCTATCGAAACCTTTGAAAATTTGGTACACAAAATTGGAATGTGGCGATTCAGATATCTCAAATGGTATTTTCATGGGTGGGGGAGGATATATTGTACTCTTTTAAAATTATTAAATTATATGAAATATGTATTCTTTTTCCTTCACTAAAATTATTTTTCCATTGGTTTTTTTCTAGTAAGGTTTTACGAAGCATATTTCATATATATGATGGTATCTAAGGGAGAGTGTTATATATATATATTACAAAAATAGATGTCCAATCCTTAGTGTCCTAAAAGCCATTTGTCACTCTTCTATCTCCCCACGTGTCAATCTTCATGTTCTCCATATGCCTTGTAACTACACATGCTTAGTGTCCATGTAAAATCACATCCTACAAATGACCTATAAATAGTGGCATTTGTTGGAACTTAAAAGAGCACACACATGGGTGAGAAATTTCCATATTTATAATTTTCTTTAATTATTTAATTTTAATTTTTTATTTTCTCCAAGTCTATGTTTCTGTTGCACATTGTTTTGCTCTTTATTTTTATAACACATTTCAAATTTTATCAATTTATCATTCGTTTGGATTCAAAAAAGATTTGAAATGAATGTATTTAATATTTTGTGTTTGGATGGTAATTGGAAAAGAAAAGAAAATTAAGAATTTACTAATATAGACTTATGTGTTAATTGAAAATTAGAATTTGATGAGGTTAACTAAGGCCTTGTTGGATAACCATTTGGTTTTTTGTTTTTCTTTTTGAAAATTAAACCTACATCATCTACATTTCTTACCATGATATACATTTTTATTAAGTACAATGGTTGAATTTTTAGCCAAAATCCAAAAATAAAAATAACTTTTTATAAGCTATTTTTTTAGTTCTCAAAAGTTGACTTGATTTTTTAAACTATCATTGAAAAGTAGATAATAAAAGAAAAAATTTAGAGGTTGAAGTAGTATATATAGGTTTAACTTTCAAAATAAAACGGTTAACAATTGAAGCCTAACTAATTTACTTTCAAATACTATGAAATCGAATAAAATCCGAGCATTTTAGTAAGAAAAGTTTTTAAAACGAAATCTGAAATCATTTTGATTTTAAAATCATTATATTTCTTGAAATCCATTGTGAATTAAAATTCCTTAAAATCAAGGAACCAATAAGTTTTTTTTTTTTTTTTTTTTTTTTTTCCTTTTTTTCTTAAAAAAAAAAAAAAGCCATTGGGAGAGGAACGAATGAATAAATTCCCATGGATTCGAAGACACTGTTTTCTGAAAGGCGATAGATCGATTTTGCTGCTTGGGAAGGGAAGAATTCAAGTCTCTGGGAGCTTTCAGTGTAAAGAAAATGGCCCAATCCTTGAAAATGAAGTTTGAACGAACCCAGAAGCAAAGAAGGATTACGACATTCATCCCTCTCAATCTCTTCGCCGGTCTTGTTTGAAGCTTCGATCCAATCTTTAATTAAGTATGAACAAGAAAGGATTGGCAATTTTGATGCGAACCAAGATGAGACCTAACAACGATCTCACAAAGCTCTCTCTATCCCCTTTTCCTGTATGTTCGTCATTTTCATTTATAATCTTAGTTTAATTGCACTTCCTAATTTAGTATCGTTTAGGGTCACTGCCTCTTGAGAATTCAGGAAATTCTGGACTGATATATGTACCGTTGTTAACAAGTTATATGATTCTTTATACAGAATCAGATTCAATCTAATCCGCAGGAATCAAGTGGACGTGTAATGGAACATAACCTGGACGAAGCCCAGAATCGGCTTAATATCTCAGGCAACGTAGAAAGGTATTTGAAAATTTATGTACTAGAATAGACAAGTTGTGTACTTTATTATCCGGACATACTAAAGATCATTTATGATCAATGTTGTCAGAGATCTTGATATTGTTCGTGGATGGATGCATTCGGCTATTTCAATGAAGAAAATGGAAGGTCTAGATGCCATGCTTAATGATTTTTCCAAGGCAAGTCTATATATGCAACTAGATTGTTGTAATTTCTACACATTTCTTGTTGTATTTCAATGGGTTGAAGTCAGGATTTAGTTTTAGATGTGATTGTTTTTGTGTTTGTAAAAGTTCCTGTTCCTTCTTAATTACTTAGGGCTATTTCAGTCTCTCTCTTGAGAACCGCCGTAAATTACTTCTCCTGCTTGCCAAAGAGTACGACTTCAATCGAACACAAGTTCGTGATCTGATGAAGCAATATCTTGGTCTTGAACTACCTAGTGGTAAGACTAGTTTTGTTTTGTTTCTTTTAAATACAATGTATTAATGGTAGTGGTAGGTATAGGACTGTAGACTGATTTGGATCAGTAGTTCATGGCTTCAGGTGATAATGCACAATCTACTGGCCAACAAGATGACACCCCGCTTTCTGCTTTCTACCATCTTGAGCGCAATTTGAGGCATGCTCTAAAACCAACCTATGAAGTTCTTTTTGAGCGGCTTAATACACATCCTGGTGGGCTGGGGTTCTTGTCCATTCTACGAGCTGATATTCTTTCTATTCTCGCGTAAGATTATGGTTGATGTTATTTTCATTTCTTCTCGATTGGTTCATCTAATTTTAATTGGGAGCCATTTGAAGTGTTGGAAAATATGAGTGTTATAACAAAAAGTCTTTTTAAATAATTAAAAAATAGTGATCTGGTAATAGGTGATCCAATTTTAAGAAGAGGTACTACGGTGACTTTGTATTATCAGAGAGGAAAACATTGTGTCTTTGAGAGCAATGGATACCTACTATAAAGAAAAATTCGGAATGTGGTTCAGTTCTCCTGAACAAAGCTTTGTTAAATTAAAAAAATATTGAACTAGTAGAAGCTTGAGAACTGGAAACACTTCTTTCAGAAAAGATGATTTTATGACTTTGTTTTATCAGAGAGGAAAACACTGCGTCTTTGAGGGCACTGGATACCTACTTAAAGGAGAAACTTAGTATGTGGCTCAGTCCTGCTGTCTTGGAGCTTCACCAAATAACTTGGGATGACCCTGCTTCTTTACTAGAGAAAATTGTAGCTTATGAGGTGTATTTTCTTCCCTTGGTCATTCTTATGCCTTTCGTTATGCCTTATGCTTATTTGTTAAAATCCTTTCACAGGCTGTGCATCCAATCAGTAACCTTATCGATCTTAAGAGAAGGCTGGGAGTTGGTCGACGTTGTTTTGGATATCTACACCCGGCAATACCAGGTTTACTTATCCCCTCCCCCTTGTGCTGCTCTTGGTTATTGCTGCTAGTTATAGCCTGCATCATCGGCTGATTATAGTTAAGATACAAGTATTATCAAATTATCCCTCTGAAAAACTTTGAAGACTTCCCAAATTAGGAAATCTGAGTATGCTCGTCATTATCTATGTACTTAAGTTGGAAAATTTCCTATTGATTGTCTGCATTATTTGGATGGAGACTCCATGATTATTAAAATAATGAAAGATTTAAGCTCAATCTTTGATACTTGTGTAGATCCTTATATTCATCTTCTATTGTCGTTTGTGGATGTGTTACTAGGTATATTATGCAGAAATTATGGGTCTAGGTACAGAACAAGAATGGAATTATGTTGCAATGCTAATTTCATATTATACATTATAATCTCAAGTTTTTCTCCAGGTGAACCTCTTATTTTTATTGAAGTTGCACTTTTGAAGAATGTAGCTCAGACAGTACAGGTTATTTCCTGCATCTATAACCTATTATTTATTTATTTTGTTATTAGTATCACTCAGTTGTTCCTTGTTGGGTAGGAAGTTTTATGGGATGTTCCCCCAATACCTGAAAGTGAAGCAACCTGTGCATTGTTTTACTCTATATCCTCTACAAAGGTACGTATAAGTTCCGATCTTATTTATTGCAAAAATAAGAGGATTAAAATAGTGTGGAAAGACATTAAATATATTGTTAGGTGTAAACATAATGCCGTCTGAAAAGCATTTCCCTCTTCCAATGCAATATTGGTAGGACATCAGTTGCACTTGCCATTTTTAGTGAACATTTCCATATATTGTTTTGAAAATATGTTCCTTTTCAGTTCTCTTAAAAAATCTGCTTCTTTCCAGTTTTCTTCATTTTCTTAATTGAAACTTGTGTTACAATTATGTAAAACACAATCTAGAAATTTAAACGGGCATATAGTCGAATATGATTGGCTAACGAGAAGCTTATGATCTTTGGTTCGTTATTCACATTCTGATCTTAAACCATTGAAATTCTGCAGCCTGGCTTATCAGGAATTAATCTTGGGAAGTTCCTCATTAAACGAGTAATAACACTTGTGAAGAGAGACATGCCATATATCAATGTATGTATTCTCTAGACTATTTTCCCAGATCATGGCAAATTTTGAACTAAAAATTTCTGCTAGACCTCATGTGAATACTCTTACAGAAATCTGGCTGAACTCTGTAATTTTGTTATTTCTTTGATTATCGATGCTCTGCTTGAATTTTTAACATTTGAAGTTACTTTGGATGGTGGTTTCTTTAGGCTGTAGGAAGTGGCTGTAGAGGAGGTTTCATTGTTTATTCTTTCATTGTACCGTATTTTGTCTGCGACCGATTCTGACTTTACTCACTAAGGGGGCGTTTTGGGGCAAGGAGTTCGTTATTATAGTTGGGTTATAGTAGTTTGTATTTGGGGTGTAGATTATTTTAGTTTGGGTTATAATAGTATGTGTTTGAGATGTAAACAATTTTAGTTTGAGAAGGAAATAGTAAACATTTTAGCAAATAATAAAAAGTTGATGAATGTAAAATAGTAAAAAGTGTAGCAAATAGTAAATACTGTAGCAAATTGGGGTTTGGAAATAATAATGACTGAAGCTAATTGGGGATTACAAAATAGTATTCACTGTAGCAAGAGATGGTTATTATAGTCCTAGGATAGTCCTTGGCCCAAACGCCGCCTAAATTTCAAAATTGTTCATATCTCTCACCTCAAGGGAAGTTGAAGCCCTCTTCATGTTAGAGAAAAACTTTGCTCTTCATAAGGAATTCCATCCTCTTGTGAAGGGGGATAGAGGGAAGGAGAGTCAGAATGAGAGATAGGCGGAGGACGAGACAAAAGGAAAGGAGAAGAGGGTACAGAATGGTTGAGAACTAAAGGGATATTTTGGGCTATAAAAAAAACATGATAAGAGGATATTTTGGCTATAAAAATTTAATACGATAAGAGGATAGGTTAATTATAAATTTGGTTCCTATGTGGGTGCATCTATAAGTTCCTTCAAGTTGATAGAAATACAGTTTTAATTGAGCAATTTAAAATATCTTCTTCATCTGTTGTATTGATTGAAGATTTGATCATTGTTTATTGAAGTTTAATTTCCCGTTAAATCTCACAATTACTTAGTTGTTTTGCTTGGAGTAATCACTAATTTGGAGGTATATCTTTTGCAGACATTTGCAACTCTAAGTCCAATCCCAGGTTTCATGCAGTGGCTCCTATCAAAGTTGGCATCTCAACCAAATCTAGGTGAAATGGAGTTTGGATCACGTACATCTGGAGATGAATCTGCCTCCACTTTCTGGGAGAATATTCTTGAACCGGAGGAGGAAAGAGTGCTCATTGAATCATCACAGTAAAAGAATTCATATCATATATCATTTGTTCCATTTCCAGCTTCTAAAAGAATGATTACTGATGTTCCGCCAAAACACTGACATTCCTTGTTGACGTCTTGCAGAGATTTTGTCACTGGAAAGAATGGCATGGAGGTCATGTTTAGGTTATTGACCTTGTCAAACCACGAGTGGACCAGTTCAACGAAATTGCTATCAGCATTAAAACATCCTCTAATGCGCTTGTGTGTCAGGTATAGATTATAGTTTTTATGGATTAAGGTTATGTAGACCTGGTATAGGAGAGAATGAAACGCCAAATGATAAATTATGCCATTTGGTTGATTTCAGGTATCTTGCGGAAGAGAAAAAGAGAGGAAAAGCTCTAGATTCTGTGGCAAACTTTCACTTGCAAAACGGAGCAGTACGTATCTTGCCTTCAACTTGCAGAAAAGGAGACTTCTCTTTAAGTCTTTTCTTATCCTTTTTTCTTACAAAATAACAAAACTAAGATACCCATTTGGACGTTTTATTATTATTGGAAGTGTGCTGTGTTTTTTTAAATGATTTTCTACTGTTTAAGTAGTCGTGTTATACTCAAATCAATAGAATGACATGTTTGGGAGTGATTTCAAAATGATTTTAATTCATTAAAAATCACTTAGAAAATGATTTTAAATCATTAAAAATTCATCTTAATACTATGGAAAATGCGTCTAAAAGAGTAGAATAAAACATTAAATTGATATTAAGTGATTAAAAGTGTGTTTCATAGTAATTTTAAACATGACAAAAGTTATTTTTACTATTTCAAAATCACTGCAACACATGCACAAAGTAACAGATCATGTCCTCAAGGTGTGAGGTTTTGCTTGCTCTTACGGTTTTTTAAATGTGGAACAGATGATTGAGAGACTTAACTGGATGGCAGATCGATCCGAGAAAGGCCTTCTTCAAAGTGGAGGTATAATGGTGAACTATGTTTATAGGTATTCTCCTTCAACCATTGTATGGCCTCTGTCCTTTGTTAGATTTAACGTTTCCGTCTAGGCTTTGATTTCGAAGGTCTTCTATAACTATTTTATAGGTTTTATTTTTTATGGGGAGTCCCGACATTTAGTTGAACTCCTTTTTTGTGGGTTGGTTTTTTTTGTATGCTATTCTTTCATTTTTATCTCAATCAAAGTTGTTTTTATAAATTTAAAAAAAAAAAAAAAAAAGAAACTGGATTGATTCTTCTCCACTTAATCATGTAACTATGTAAAACATTCTCAAATTGCAACTATGAACATTCCCATCAACATCCAACTATTTTTGGATTTCAAATAAAAAAATGACCATGAATATTTGATGGCCATTGACTTTATAGGATGGAGAAGATAGAAGAATATGCTCATTCTTATTTCAGCACTGGCCAAATACATTCCTCATCTGACATTCTTCGTTACGTCGAGGTAGAGTTCTTATTAAGATCATGTATGTCGACCAATCTTATTCAGATGGTTGTTCATCATATATTTACTGACATTTTCTTGTTTTTAGTCCAAAAAGTTGAAGGATGAATCTACAGAGTAGACAAATTCCTGGAAGAACCAATTGGCACTTCACCATCTCAAAAGATGAGTTATTCTTCTCTGCTGCCATTGTTGTTTGTGTTGGGAAGGGAAAGTTAGATATAATTACAGAATAAGATATGGCTTTTTGCTCTCCACTGGTTTAACATCATTAGAATATGCCATTTATTTGGAGAAAATACTGTTTTATTATTCTATTAAAAAAAACTCCATCGCTAAATTTCAATTTACATCCTAAGTTGTATTAATTAAAATTCCATAAATCCTTAATAAATTTAGATAATTGATTAGTGATCTATAGTTATTCTTACTGTATTCCATTTAAAGTAAGTTTGAAATTATCTAAATAAAATTCTCTCTCGAAAGATTGTCGTAGTAAAAAAAAAAAACTATCACATAATTCTTCAAGAATAAGTAGAGTAAAATATATTATGATAAGTAGATGGGAAAAAAAAAATCTTGATTTGATAAAAAAGCATATTTATTTGGTTCTCGCTCTTTTAGAAATTGTACAAAAGAGATCGTTACTATAAACTTTAAAAATTTCAAATTTGATCAATTAACTCCATATGTGGGAGCAGGACATCCGATAGATATACCCTTTCTGACAATTAACATAATTACACTATTTAATGGGAATAATTCTAATTTAATAATTCAAAATAAACGAAAATGAAGAAAGATTTAATGAAAATAAAAATTAGTTACGTGAAGTCAGTAATTTAAGTGTGGTATGAAAGTGAAAAACAGCAAATTCGATATGAAAACAAAAAATAAACTGCATTCAATGTGAAGTCATAATTATAAATTTTAATTAAAAAGAAAAAAGAGAACAAAACACTGAAAGTAACAAATACAAATACACAGTATAGTCTCTACATCTTTTACCTATATGAAACTAAAATAAATAATCCGTGAAATCAAAATTACAATTGTTAATAACAAAATAAAGCACGACCTCTATACGTTATGCTAACAGATACACAATATATGAAACGAGAATATGTTTATTAAAGATAATAAAACAATGTAGTCTCCATGAAAGTAACAAATTCAAAGTAAACAGAACAAAAAATACATTTTCTAATGAAAATAAAACATTGCATCATTACCTTCTACGAACAAAAATCAAAGCATCGACGATTATAAATACCCGCTACCCCATAGATACCCTTAATCAAAAGGATTCAAACCCGTCTTTCAGTTATGAATAACTTCTATTACTAAAACACATTCTTATCATCATCGGTACGAAAACGCCAATTCATAGACCACGTTAATCTTTGAACTCTAATTAGCGCCTCTTTTTCTACAGATTTGGTATCAATCTTGATCTAAATGTCATGATTGTATATCTATATGCTACCGTCTTCAATCTCTAGCTTCACATTGCCAAAAAAATGTTGGAAAAATCCATGAAAAATGCTGAAAACAATCCACAAAACGCCATTTTTCAAAATCATCTATTTTTAGACATCTATCAAAACACAAACCTCCGTTTTAGATATTCATTGCAAATTCCTATTAAAAAGCCTTTTTTGGGCCTTGCTTGGAGGGCTTAAGCCTCTGTATTTGGGCCTTGTTGGGCTCTTTGTTTTCTGATTGGGCTTTAGCCTTCTTGAAAACATTAATTTTGAGGCAATGTTGGGAGATTTTTGTTTTATCAAATATATTATTTATTTTTCACTCTTTTTTAGTACATTTATTTCGCATTTTCTTTCTTTCTTTCTTTTTTTAGTTTGTCAAATAGCCAAATCTATTTTTAAAAGAAAGCAATTATTTGAATTTTAAATTTTGATTTGGATTCTATAAACGTTATAAAAAATAAAGACACTAAAACCAGATAAGTTTATTTTATATGAATTAAAAGAAATCAAAACTTATAATAATAATAATAATATTTTCGTATAATAATTACCAGAATGAAAACCAAACTTCCAACCAAAAAAAAAAAAAAAATTTAAATATTACTTTGGTTCTTATACTTTGAGTTGTAGTTCATTTTGGTCCTTATATTTTTAACTTTGGTTCATTTTAGTCATTGTAATTGAAAAAACAACTATTTTGATCCCCTCATTTTCATTTCATTTTTTTTAGAGATTAAAATGGTCATTTTTTTAAAGTTTAAGAACATAAACAAATAAAAATTGAAAGTATAAGAATTAAAATAAATATTTTGAGAGTACAATGACCAAAATGAACCAAAATCCAAAGCATAAGAATCAAAGTAGTATTTAAAAAAAAAAAAAAAAAAAAAAAAGGCCTAAATGTAATTTGAGATAATAAAAATAATAATTTTCAATATCACATTTGCTTTCGTTTCATAAACAAAATAAAGTAGTAGGTAAAGCCACCTACTCTATCCTCCCTTTTGATTTTGGTGGCCGTTTTTTTTTAAGAAAAAACAAAATTTTGGTGGATATTTATTATTTATGCCTTCAGTTATGCCACCAACCGTTTCATACTTGTCAACAAAATCATTAATAAACAATCCCATTGGGAAAATAATTTTGAAAGTGAAATGAAAAATAAACCCAAATATATTACATTATTTTCAAACAAAAATAATAATAATAATAATAATTAAAATGAAGGGAAAAGAAAATCTCAACGGCATGAATCTTGAAAAAGTCCTATCCTCTACGGCAATTCCACATGAAAAATTTATTGGAGTGGCGCAAAAATGTGGCCAATAATTTTCATTCGTTGGGCCTATGATTAAAGAGACTATATGATATATTTAAGTGTGAATTATTTTTTTAATCCTAAATTTTTTAATAATAGTTGCGATCTCAACTATCTAAACACTTTGGGTTAGAATTACTAGACACCATAAAAGTGTTAGAAAACGCGAGTAATAAAATGGAAAAGAGATTGTGGAAGTGTGAAAAGATAAAAAAAGAGGATCGGATTGAAAAATGTCGAACGAAATGAATTTTATACTACAAATTGGACTCGAAATGCTCAATCAAAATGAGTTTTTTTTATTACATCACATTACAACCTCATCTCATTGCGGGTCACCAAACACCCCAATTTTCAAAATGTATATTTTTAGTTCTCTGACTCATTAAGAATAAATTTAAAAATGTCACGTTCTACTGTTTTTTATTTCATGTTTTTAGATTCATTAAGTTAAGTAAATATGAGTTTGATTTTGAATTTTGAATTTAAAGATGCAAACTTATATTAAATAAAGACAAAAATATTTAGGAAACAGTATGTCATGCAATAAACTCATTTTACTTTTTAAAAATAAAAATATGTATTATGTTAACCTATTATAAATTATAGAATATTACAAAATAATAATTAAAAATTTAGCATCAACCATGTTCGTAAATAGATTAATAATAATTTATATTGTTAACTAATATTTAGTGAGTAACTACAATTAATTTTATTATATATATATATAATATATATATATATAATAGTATCAAACACATTTTAAACAATTATTTAAACTATAATTCAATTTCGTAATCTCTGCTACCAAATACATATTTCTAAAAACATAAAGTAAAACTCTATTTTTATTAAATCTCTTTTTACAAATTTATGTTTTCATATTTCTTACAAAACAAAGACTAAATGCACACATTATTAAAAATTAGAAGACTAAAAATATATATTTTGAGAACTTATAGACCGAGCACATTAAAAATGTAATTTTCCTATATTTAAATATGTACAAACATATATAAGAGGTATGCAAATTTCAAATGTATATCCAATGATTTTGAAGAGTGGCAACATTGTGGTGGTCACATTCAATGATTTTGCTCCAAAATAGAGTTTTTTTTTTTTTTCCCATGAGATAGGTTGATCAAGTTGAGAGACTTTGTAGATTTAATTCAATTAATAGCTGTCTATTTATCTAGATATGTAGAGTACTACTTGTAAGATGCAACTTGTTATATTTCATTTTCAATTCTAATGGTCATATATTGAATGTTTTTTTTTTTATCAAAGTAAACTTAGCTCAATAGTAATTGACATACTCTTGAGAAGTCGAAAGTTCGATCTCCTATCTTATAACCGTAACTTTTCCTTAAATATGAACTCTCTTCTCCATATATATATATGTAGAGAGAGAGTTCAACGTGGAGTAGAGATAGAACTATCAATTTTGAGGATGATAATTAGTATTTTGTTCATTGAACTATACTCAAATTCTTATATGAATATTTTACGAAAAATATCAATTTGTACTCCTAAACTTTAGGTGTTGTATTAATTTAAATCATGAATTAATAATTATATCAATTTGAGCTTTGAACTTTCTCGAGTGTATCAATGTACACCTTGTTATACATTTCATTTGGAAAAACATTGTGTGAAACTTATGATTGTATCAATTAAATCTCTTAACTTTCATAAATGAATTAATTTAGACTTTTAGTCAAAGTTGCTCTTTTATAATCGTTCATACATTTACTCTAATGTTCATTTTGTAAAATTGACATTTGAAGAAGTCTACAAACATTTGAGAATCAATGCATGGATGATTTTCAAAGGTTTCGTAATGAAAAGTCTAAATTGGCTAGCTTATGAATATTTAGAAGTTTAACTTACTCAAATTAGAAGTTTCACACGTTGGTCAAACGAAATTTGGAGGAGGGTGTAATTTGATACTCATACAGCCACAATATTTGCCCAACATTTTAATTCATTATCTTCTAATGAAATGAAATAAAATTATTAGACGTGCACATTTGTAAGGTTGTAACTTTAGTACATTTTTTATTAATTGTGATCTCATCATACATATATGTTCCATTTTATTCCAAACACAAAATTATGGGAAGAAATTTAGTTAAAATTTTACTTATAAACTTTAGTATAAAATTTAGGGAAAGGAAAAAATTTGAGAGAGTGAAATTTTGTTAGTTTGCTCAGCTTTCATTCAATAATAGAAAAGTGAATGGCTGATGTAAATCTAACAGCCTATTTGGTAGAGAATCTGAAAACAGGAGATTAAATGAAAACAGAGTTATATTTCATATTTTCATATACGTGTTTGGTAGCAAAATTCAGAAATTGAATTCTAATTTAAATAATTGCAAACTAGTTGTAGTTACCCATTAAAAATTATTTGATAATAAAATATTATTAATTTATTTACGAATATGTTTTATGTTAAAAGAAATTGTAATGTGATAATATATAATTTATAGGATAAATTGAAAATTTTATCTCTATAGTTTGGAATACGTTAAAATTTAGGTCTTATGATTTATTTGAATTAACCCCTATGGTTTGATAAAAGCTTCATAGATAGTCCCTATGGTAGAGATTATTTAAACGGGTTTAACAAACTATAGAGACTATATGTGAAGTTTTATCCAATGATAGGAACTAAAATCTAAAGTTTAAAACTATTTAGACTAATTTTTAATTTTATCCTAACTATAGGGACCAAATTTGAATCTAACCTAATTTATAATATATTACATAATAAATATTCTAATTTTCTAAAAATTGAATTTGAGTTTATAACATGACATATATTATATTTCTAAATTTTTTTAACATTATTTAATATAGTTATGTATTTTAAATTTTAAAATTCAAATTCTAGATACAATGAAACCATAAAAATATTGTTTTCAGAATTTACACTGTTTGGATCACAGAATTCGGAAACCGTTTTCAGAAATAGAATTCAGATTGTTCATCAAACACATATTCACTAAATTCAGTAAATTTGAAAACATAATACAGAATCTATATTGCCAACCAAATTGGCCCTAATAGTCTATATGATTCCAAATCAAAATTCAAATAAGATAATTTTTTTTACAAAAAGTTAATTGAAAATAAATAATCTAATAAAATAATAAAATCAAACATTGATTTCATATGTTATTTTTTTTTTCTTCTAATTAACTGTTGGGTAGCTTTGTTTCAATAAAGAAAAAAAATATGTAGTTTAACTTACAATTAATATGTTAGACATTTTCATTGAAATTTACATATTTTTGTAAGTTTAACATTGATGTGAGAAGTAAATTGACATTTTCATAAAAATTTCATACTTTAAAAATAAGTAACAAAATTTCTCTAACGTAAATAAAATATAAATAATAAACATTTTAATTCGTTTAAAAAATTTAAAATGTATGTTTATTAAATTAAATAGTTTTAAATATGTTTTTTTTTAAAAAAGATCTATAGACATCAACATTTTATCAATATTTTCATTAAATAAAATCCATAAGATTGAGATCTCAACGTTTTAAAGTTAAGTACAATGGCATCAGTTGATGTCATAACAAGGAATATTTTCTTAATTTTGATTTCCCACAAATAATGAATAAAGAAATGAATTGAAATTATGAGGAATTTCTTTTTTTTTTTTTTTTTTTAAAAAAAAGAATGTCACCTTCAAAAGTCCAAGTTGAATTATCCTTTTGGCCTACATCAATGTCCATATCTGCTGGCTATTCTCATTGATTTGCCATCCAACTGTTAATGTTCCTTCCTCCTTTACAAGAATCTTTGTTTCCCCCCCTCTTTTTTTTTGGAAAATTTTTATTTAAATAATGCATGTATTTGAATATTATTAAATGTATGATTAAAAAAATTAAAATGTATAATAATAATGTACATCAAATAACACATTTAATTTCATATATTTGACTGCTGTATTCTTATTACTTTTAGATATTCTATTGTTAGTCCATAAACTTTATAGAATAAATTTTTGTTAAAAAAT
The DNA here is from genome assembly GCF_009727055.1 of Benincasa hispida. Classification (NCBI taxonomy): domain Eukaryota; kingdom Viridiplantae; phylum Streptophyta; class Magnoliopsida; order Cucurbitales; family Cucurbitaceae; genus Benincasa; species Benincasa hispida. The sequence goes on from NC_052356.1 coordinate 27,625,640, forward strand.
AATTTTCATCTCTCAAAATTTTCATTAAGTTCATTGAGAATTTTTATTGCTTGTTAAAAAAATCAGAGGAAGAGTCTGGAAAGTGATGCAGAATTGGAAAGAAAAAAAAAAGGTGTTAGCAAGGATTATGGGAGTCTGGGGCTTAGAGGCCTTGGCCTTTTACAATCAAGTGTTCAGAGGTAATTATTTTAAAGATGTGACTTTCTTAATGGGCCTTTGGACTATAACCCCTCCTTTACCTGGTAGAGTATTAAGTATTATTTGTGTTGTGGTTATTGATGTACTAAATCTTATAGGGTTTTGTATTTTGTAATTGTATTGTAAAAATATTTTATTTATTTAATAAAATATGAGATATTTTATTTGACATTTTAGTAGCATTAAACCCACAAACCAATAAACTAACATCCAATTATCATCTATAGCTTAAACATGTATGTAGGTGGATCATGGTTAAGTGATAACCTAAATGGTCTATAGTAGATGGGTAATAACCTAAATGGTCTATAGTAGATGGATAAGGCTGGATACTTTATCCTGGTGACACTATGAATACGACCTGCTTTGTAGATGTTATAATTGTTGTAAAGTGCTACAAATGATCTGATCCTGATCATTCATATGGAGACATATGAGCAAGTTTATTCCATACAAAGGAGTTTGTATAAGACCAGACTACAAAATGATTAGTCTCATTATATAACGCTGTTCATAATAGAGATTTACATTTCACCAAGATTAACATAGATGACATGCTTTGAATCCTGAGTGAGTTGTGAATTTCTACCTATGAGGGCGATACTTTGATTTGTATGGGTAAGAGTGGCCAGATCGCTGACTCAATAATCCTACCATTTTGGAGATTCATCTAATTGAGAAGCTGGGAACATAGTTACGCAAGATGAAATTTACTCATTTCTCAATGTTGGGGTAAGTAGATAAATTGCTCCTTTAAGAACCGATTCCAGAGCTTGAACAATGTGGCACCACACCCTCTCCTGGCACAAGAGGAGTTTGGTCATATTTTGACTATGACTTATTGTTCATTAAAGGGATCAGTGGTATTTAAGGAGTTAGATGTAACTATGGAGGTAAAATGGTACTTACAAGAAATTTATGAAGGGTTATCGTGCTGTTGACTAATTATATCTAATGGACACAGAAATATATCTATAGTGTGAAGAGTGTAGTTGTTGGTCTTTAGTGGAATGTTCGGCGGTTAATGGATGTTGAATAATTTAATTAAAGGAGTTTAATTCAAGTACCGTTGGAGATTCAAGCTACAAGTGCATGAGGTCCTCTCTGTTGCTCAACAAGGATTTGATGAGAATCAATTTTGGATTAATTTGAATTGTTCAAATTAAATGAGGGAATTAATTATATGTGATATAATAATTTAATTTAATTATATATGATATAATTACTGTAATGTATTTGATACATTATAATAGAAAGTTCAGTTGAGAGGAAATAAATATTTGAATATGATTCAAATATTAATTATGTGAATTGGATTCATATAATTAAATATAATGAGATTTATATTGAATACATGCATTGTTGAGAGAAATTAAATCTATGGATTATATATTATATATGATACAATATTAAACTATAGGTTATATATATATATATATAAATATATATATATATTAAAATTAATTTATTATTTAATTTTAATTAATTATTTAATTTTTTTTAAGGGAGGAAAATAACTTCCCTCCCTGATCTTTCTCTTAATTTACCTGTGAGTAGTTGGTTTTCTGAGTGGTTTGGTCTTTTCTCTACATACAGACAAAAAAAAAAAAAATCGCTCTCTAAATCTTTCTTTTTTCAACAAACTCTCATCCTCTCAATTTTCTCCCTTTCTTCCAAAAACTAAGAGCTCACACCTTCTTAGACTCTCATCCCTACAAAGAATCCGGAGGAATTTTTTCTTTGTGATGGCCATTTGGAGATCGACTTGATCGTGATTGTTTTGGAGAAGGAATCACATGAAGAAAAAGTTCTTCAAGGTAAGGGTTTCTAAACATTATTCTTCATTTCCTTTCTTATTAATATATGTTGTAAATTTTGTATTATGCATAATTTTGTGACTGTAATTTGTGTTTAAGTGTAAAATTAAATTGGGACCGATCCCATTTTCGTTCAGGATCTTCACGGGTTCCTCTAATTGGTATTTATTTATATATATATATATATATATATATATATATATATATATATATATATATTATTATAATATATATATTTTAAATTAATTTATTTTATTTTAAATTAAAGAGAGGGAAATAACTTCCTGATAATCGTGAAGAGCAGATTTTTGTCCCAATTTTTCTTATTTTCTAGAATTATTTATAGTAATGATGGGTGCTCATTCTATAAAAATATTTCATGCGATGAATATTTTGTTGAGTGATATTTTGTAATTATTGAATATTTTGGGATTGCCATTTAGATTTATTGCTTTCAATTTACAAATTGGTTTGTAAGGTCCCGTGTTTTGGGCATAATTTTTTCAATTGAGTCTGTAATTTACTGTTTTTGAGTCGCTCGTGCTGTTCTCAGTGAATTTCTAGAGAAGACCAAGCCAAAATCGAGGAGAAAAACGAAGGAGATCATGACTGTACAGTGTTGACTGTACGCAGTGTTGCGACGCTGTGATCTGGCGTTGCACAATTGCAATGAGGAAGAACGCTTTGTTCTTTATGTAGTGTTGCAACGCTAGTTACAGTGTTGTAACGCTCCGAGACGAAAAGAACAAACCAATTCTCGTCCGGTTCGGTTCGTGGTTCAATTGGTTCGCGTCTGATTCATCTGGTTCAAGCGTTTTGAATCTGGTTCAAGTGCTGGGTGGTTTGGTTCGAGCCATTCAATGCCCGATTCACTTGTTTTGAACCGGTTGACTATTATTTTGTAATAGTTAGATGTTTTCTAATTAATTAAATTAATATAAGCATTATATTAATATAATTAATTGTTTAGGTGTCCAATCCTGATCCAATAATTTTTTTTAATTATGCATTTAATGTATGATTCTGATTTATTATTATATGTCATAATGTATGTCATATAGTAAAAATCTCACCATAGGTTATGTATAATTCATGCATCATTTATATTACAAATGTTATAATATATAGTTGCATGATTTTATATTTATAGCATGTTCATGCATCATATGATATAAATGTTATAGTATATGCATGCATGCATTAATAATATTTCCATGCATCATTCATATTATAAGAGTTATAATATATAGTTTGAATGTATGGATAGTTGTATGTTATTAATTATTTCATTGCTTTATTATATAAGTGTTATATAAGTTTAGTAATAAAATGGAATCGCATGATGCATGACACTACTCTAGGTAATTTTATAATCGTTATAATTTTACTAAGTACGTCATAACATGCAATGAATAATTTTAATTTTTTTCATTTCTTTTATAAACGTTATAATTAAATGAAATTAGAAATCAAAATCAATAATTCAGAATTGCATGCAAACCTTAGGTTAAAATCATTTTTTTAAAAATAGTTTTAAAATATGATTCACATCGACCTAAAATCACATTTCTAATAAGATTAGAAATTAAGTTTAATTTTTTAATAAGTTTAATAGAATTAAATTATTTCTTAATTAAAATATTAAATTTATAGTAAATGTATCTATAAGAGACCTTTTATCTAAGGCTAGTTCTGTCTAGGCTAGTGTATTTAAGTTGACAAAAACATAACATTCCTACTTGAAAACTTACCTGGAAAGGTGAATTAGATAGACTTGTTATAAGTGTGCAATTTTTTATTAAAATTTATGAGCATTAATAAAAAAAAAAAATTGTTTAATTATCCAAAGTAAGTGTTACTTTTGGGAAAATTTAAACAATCACTTAGTTAAAATCAGTAGGCGAATTTTTCTAAGTTAAAGAACCCTAGGTAAAACGCTCAGTAGGAGGAAAATGGGGTATATGATACTTCATCTTTCCTTTTCACGTTTCTCCCTAAAAGTTCACACCATCATATCAATATCAAGGTGAATAGAGAGAGTGTTTATAGTAAGTGAGAGCAGAACGTGTGTCAACACATCTCACGATCTCTCTCATTAGTTTGTAGTAAAGTTTCATGCTTGCCTCGAGGCACCTTTGCTTATGTCTGGACAGATGACATTTGCATAATTCTTTACTTTAAAATCCACAAATGGATAGAGTTGCTTTAGTTTTTGCCTCAGTCGATTTTTCCTACGATTGACTCATTAGGGCGAAACTCTAGAAACTAAAATGAGGGGTTACACTTATAAGAAAATGTTAAGCGAGTTTAATAATTTCTGGACCGAACAATGGTGACTAACAATTACAGTAACAAGAAGTTGTTCTGTCTATTGGTTGAGATAATCTCATTTCAATAAAGGGGCCCCTGATCACCCTATGGTGGCTTTTGTCCTATCTCACTGAAATATCATTGTAAAATAGATGTCACTTAGGGTGTATTAGATTATTTTGCTAAATTTGACTGGTTGTTGCAAATAGGTTAATGCATAGAGTACTAATATAAATAAATTGTATGGTTTCAGTAAATTACATTATGACTTCCATAACTTTAAACTTGCTCGCCATCGACAAACTTACTGGCGAAAACTATACAATATGGAAAAACACAATCAACACAATACTTATCATTGACGACCTGAGATTTGTCCTAATGGAAGATTGTCCTCCTATTCTAATTCAAAATGCCACTCCAAACGTTCAAGAGGAATACGAGTGCTAGATAAGGGCAAATGAAAAGGTTCAAACATATATCTTGACAAGCCTTTCTGAAGTCTTGGCCAAGAAGCATGAGCCCATGATCACTACTCGTGAGATCATGAAGTCGTTGCGGGGGATGTTCGTACAATCTTCCGCACAACTCAAGAATGACACTCTAAAAAATATCTTCAATGCCCGTATGCAAGAAGGGGCATCTGTTAAAGAACATGTCCTCAATATGATGGTCCACTTCTGAAGGAACTCTGTTTATATATGACCTTTGAGCGGAAGCAAATCGTCCAAATCCCATTGTGGATGAACGCATATGTTTACATTCATGCAGAAAAGATTATGCATCATAAACTAAATTACAGCATGCTTTGAAATGAAAACAAAGGATAAAGAGATTATACCTTTGAAGAACTGCTCTTCAAGAAACATCGATCCAACTTGCTCACGAACGCTTCGAACAAGTCACAAACAGTCCTCTCGAACAAGCAGCAAACAACAATTCGATCATCGAACCAACCGGACACTACCATGTGACCTTGGTATTCTCGGTGTGAGAATCCAAGAGTGGTGGTGTAATGTCCCGAGTTTTTCATAATTCAAATTTTTTATTTTCGAAAAATTTGAGGACAATTTTGTCAATTTCGAAATTCAATTTGCTTGAACGAAATATTATGACGTGTCGCAATTAATTTAAGTTTAAGTGAATTTATTTTAAGTTAATGTCAAAATTGAGATTTTATTGGGAGAGTTGGTTTAATTTTGAACTTGGGTTTTAAAGAGGAAAGGAAAGAATTTTATAAATATATATGTGTGTATATATATAGTTTTTAGGTTGAAAAGAATAAAATAAAATCAATTTTAAAACTAATATTTTATAATTTATAATTTATAATATTTTATTTAGAATTTATTTAAGTTTAACCTCCTTCCCCCATGTTTCGTTCTTCCTCGCGCCCGACACCTTCCACCCACGAAACCCTTGCCGCATCGTTCTCCCCATCCGCCACCTTCAGCCCATCGACCAGTCGGCTAGTCGTCATCTTCCACCACAGCTGCACGCTAGCACTCAGCATGTGTCGGTCCTCGCATTCTTCGGTAGGTGACTGTCGTTGGGCTACATGCACACCAGATCCGACCAATTCAACGCCGCCCGAAGCCGTCCGCATCCGTCGTTTGCGAGTCCGTTCGATGCTGCCACACTCGTCGCGTCGTCTGCCAAGGACTAAGGTCGAACAACCCAGTCTGCCGCCGCTGGCTGCCTCTAGTCACCGCGCTCTCCAGCCGTCTCCGTCGGTCTGTCCAATTGCGTGCTTGAGATGTTGTCGACACCTTCCAGACACCGTCGGTCGCCGCCACGATTCAGTTCGGTCGTCCGATGTCACCTACTACCATTTAGTTGCTGTTTGGGGCGGAACTTTATTTGGGTGAGCTCTAGATTCAGGGCTTGGAAGTTTTAAGGTGACCCATCAAATTCAAGGCCAATTTTGACAAAGATGGTTAGATTGTGGTAAATTTTCCTTGGTAAGTAAATTGGGAACGTTTGGACTAAATTGGACTTAGACCCCAAAGGATTAATTTAAATTTTGGGCTCTTCATTTTAGGTCATGGCTGCTAAACTAAATTTAGTAATTTATGCTATAGGGCGAATTCAAGTTTATTCAAAAGCTTTAAGGGGACTATTTTTGTAGACTGTTGTTCGTGACCAAATTTGAGGTAAGTAACCTTACTACTATAACCGTCTTTGTGCCGGACGATAAATTTATGATTTATTTTGAGGATTTTAAGACTAATTATAAGGATAATTCTGACTGTTCTGAGATTTAATGAATTGTTTAGAAAAGATATATAAGCATGTGATAATATGTCTAAAGCATGTCAATGTATGAACATGATTTAGAATTTTATGAGGCATATTAAAAGTACGATTGTACATGACCCTAAATTATGAGTTAAGCGACACTACTATTGGAATATTATAAAGCTAGGTGAAAGTTTGGGCATTTGTTGATGTACGTATTTATGTGATTTATTATGAAAGTGTGTAGGCTATATGATGTATTATGAAATTTCGAACGTTTGATTGTTTACATGAGTTAGTGCATGAAAGTGATGCACTAGAGTTGATCCATTAAAACTAGATTAAACATGTACATTGAGGTTAATTATCATGACCTTGATGAGAAGATTTTAGAGGACTCATGATTATGTGAATGTTATATGTGATATGAAGTTAGATGCAATCTCTTTTCCTTTCCAGACTATGTGACTGTATGAAAGTGATGCATGTCTAAGGGCGCTAGTACATGAAAGAGATGTACTAGGGCTGGTGTGTATGAAAGTGATACATACCTAGAAGGTACTGGGGTGTACGTAAGAGGTACACGCTCAGTGGGTTATGTGTATACGAAAGAGGTGTATACATAACCATGTGTATGAAAGAGGTATGCATCCCTATATTCATAGAGAGGATCTGAGGTGTACAAAAGACGTACACACTCAGTGGGTTGTGTGTATACGAAAGAGGTATATATATAACCAAGTGTACGAAAGAGGTACCCACTCAGTGGGTTATGTGTATACTGATGACGGGTAGAAATGCACGTCATTATAGACCTTTTATTTAGAATTGTGAGGGCTGTTAAGTAAAATATGCGGCGATTATGTTAGGAATTCATGAGAAAACGAGTTTGCGTCGATCGGTAGTAAGAATCCCGGCTAACCTACTCTTATGCGTTATTATGCGTTCAATTGTCTATCTCTATAGCTAACGCAAAAAACAGACCCATACCCGGAAGCCAAGCTATTGCAAAGACGATCGCATGCGGGGAATCTCTCCATCGCAAAGGCGAACGCATACGTCGACGCATGGATGTTGCGGCCATCAATCGCATGCGTCCATCGCATAGAAGTTGCGGCCGTCAAGCGAATGCGATAATCGTAGAGAAGTTGCAGCCATAGAGCGAATACAGTCATCACAAAGAGATTGTGGCTACATAATGATGACCATAATAGAAGAGCGACCTCAAAGTTGGTGGAATGCAATATGAATGCATACCTTGGGAGTATCAAAAGATGATGTTGACATTTCACCTACCACACCGTTAGCAGCAGAGATTCAGAAAAGGATCATCGCACCATGAATGTCAGATTCAGAGCAGGTCCATTATTGTTATCGGCGATCAAGCTCTATAAATAGAGGCCGTTGAGCAGAATTTCAGATCATCCAAGTTTCTACCTTCGGGTGGATCCTTGTGATCTAGACGAAAGCGTGAGAAGAAAGCTTGAGAGTTTTTCTCTTATACACATCTAGATGTGTATAAGAGACAGTCCTTGTGATCTAGACGAAAGCGTGAGAAGAAAGCTTGAGAGTTTTTCATCTCCTTCATCCATTCCAAGTGACGACCGGAGCCTTCGCCGGAGTCAGAGCTCGAGAGAGTCTGTTCCACCGCCCATCCATAGTAACACCGGCAGCTTTGACCTACATCTGCTGGAAGCAAGATATTGCTTCTAGCTAGTCCTTCCATTTCTCTTCTTTTCTTATATTGTATTGTATTAGATTTTGGCTTAAGGAATTAATACATTTTGTGATAAATGCATTTCTGTATTTTCCTTCGACTCCATCTTCATATTCATTTACTTAGCATCCTTAACTTTCATTGCATCACTTAGTGAGATTGCTAGAGTATCGCATACTTAATCATGTGGCGTAGGAATATGAAGCACTGTCTCTTATACACATCTAGATGTGTATAAGAGACAGGATTAAGATCACATAAGTAAGAATGGAGACTAATTCCATTTGCTATCACACATCACGTGCATCTGCGTCGGGCGTGTATAGCATGATCGCATTAGTTTGCATTGGCTAGGGTTGCCCTTGTGGTCAAGCTTAGGATTGCTGTGAAGACATCCTCACATTTGCATTTTACTACGCGTCAACATTTGTCGTCTCTCTACCTCTCATTCATACTTCCACCACTTAATCTGTCAATTAGGAGTAGGAGTAGTCTATAGCTTATCACCCTCATCATTCTTTTATTTATTCGCCGCATGCACATCACCGCATATATGTAGCTACAAGTCCCTGAGTTTGACCTCGGATCACCCGAGAAACTTGCTTTCGCGTTATACTTGGCGAGAGCGCAAGAAAACTTGTGACAAGAACGCATGGTCATTACATAAGAGATCAACACATATTTTTCATTCCAACGCATGAGTATAAATGCATAACCTAAGACATGTATCGCATATTGCGTTCTCCTAATTTTAGTCAACAAGTTTTTGGCGCCGTTATTGGGGACTTGGCAGATGACAGTTTGTTGAGTTTTGTGTTTTCGCAGACAACTTTTTTTTCCTTGGGAGTATTGTAGCTTGTGACCAAGTTGCAACAATATTGAAGTGTAGGCGATGCGCCGAATGCCAATGTTGACCCCAAGATAGAAGGGCAATGAGCTGAAGGCAGTTCTAAGTGCATGACGGCCGCATGGGCCCACCAATTGCCGGAAGTTCCAATGGTCAGGGGCGAGCTTCTTGACCTAAGCAGTTAAGAGAAATCTCCTGCATGGAAGGCTCATTGCAGTGACAACACTTCAATTTCTCCAGGGACGTCTTCTACTCTATCTTTACCTTGCTTTTTTAGCTTAGTTTATTTTTCTTGTTATTTTGGATATGCGGCTGCTTCCTTGGTTGTGGTGCGTTTGCTCCTTGTAGGTGCGACATAATTCTCCTCGATACGTAGTTACAACAGAAGAATTCCTTCCATCCTTCAACACATGGCTTCGATTGCATGAATTCCAAAGCATGGTCGCATGCGTTATTCTACTCAAGGTTCTTTTTTGTTATCTTTTATGCATTATCCTTTTGAAATTCTCCTTGTCCGATTGCTTGTCTTTACGATGCATCTATGATAGTACGTATAATTCACTACATTCGCTAACTAAGCACTGCAAGGCTCACCTTACTTTTAATAGCTTCTTCAAATCTTGACAGACTAAGTTTTATTGTGTGCAAACCTCTGTTAAACATTTGTTACCGCATACCTGTTGAGTTGTCTTTAGCTTTACGGCGAGAACATTGTCAACCTCTAAGTTTGGGGGTGACAGTGATCCCGGAGAAATGCGTTCACTACATTGTGATCATTTTCTATATATAAAAAAAAATTGAGAATAACAACTCCACTGTCAACGCAATGGGGAAACATATGTTGATAAGAGTTAAGTTGTGAAGGGCACTTACCCATAGTTGAATGTCCGCATAACACACGTGGGAGCAAGCCAAAATGAAGAGCGTAACCAAGTTCAACGCTGCATTTTAATAAGAAATCGCAAGGCTTTGAATTATTTTTAAAAAACACATTCTTAAAAGCTAAACGCAAAGTTGCGGGGAATGAATAAAAAGTTTTTGAGCAAAGGCCTGCTGGATTTAAACTTAGAAAAGATCTCTTCGAAGAAGTGGCCGAAGTGGAGGCGAGCGTTGCAGCCATGGTTAGAGGTATGAGTAAATTATATTCTGAAAGGCTGGTCATCGCAAAGGAAAGCCAGAGGATGAGTTAAGAATTTCTTGAGTATAACGCATGCTTGAGGACAAGCATGATTCTAAGTTTGGGGGTGTGATGACGGGCAAAAATGCACGTCATTATAGGCATTTTATTTAGAATTATGAGGGTTGTTAAGTAAAATATGCGGCAATTATGTTAGGAATTCATGAAAAAATGAGTTTATATCGATCGGCAGTAAGAATCCCGGCTAACCCACTATTATGCGTTATTATGCGTTCAATTGTCTACCTTTGTAGCTAACATAGGAAGCAGACGTATACGCGGAAGCCGGGCTATCGCAAAGAATACCGTATGTGGGGAATCTATCCATCGCAAAGGCGAACGCATACGTCGATGCATGGATGTTGTAGCCATCAACCACATGCGTCCATCGCATAAAAGTTGCGGCCGTCAAGCGAATGTGGTAATCGTAGAAAAGTTGCAGCCATAGAGCGAATGCGGTCATCGCAAAGAGATTGCGGGTACGTAATGATGACCATAATAGAAGCGCGACCGCAAGGTTGGTGGAGTGCAACATGAACACATACCTCAGGAGTATCAAAAGATGATATCGACATTTCACCTACCACGCCATTAGTAGCAGAGATTCAAAAAATGACCATCGCGCCGCGAATGTCAGATTGAGAGTAGATCCATTATTGCTGTCGCCGATGCTCTATAAATAGAGGTCGTTGATCAGAATTTCAGATCATCCAAGCTTCTACCTTGGGGTGGATCCTTGTGATCTAGACGAAAGCGTGAGAAGAAAGATTGAGAGTTCTTCATCTCCTTCATCCATTCCGAGTGACGACCAGAGTCAGAGCTCGAAAGAGTTTGCTCCACCGCCCATCCATGGCACCACTGGCAGCCTTGACCCACATCTGCTGGAAGCAAGATATTGCTTCCAGCTAGTCCTTCCATTTCTCTTCTTTTCTTATATTGTATTGTATTACATTTTGGCTTAAGGAATTAATACATTTTATGATCAATGCATTTCTGTATTTTCCTTCGACTCCATCTCCATATTCATTTACTTAGCATCCTTAACTTTCATTGTATTACTTAGTGAGATTGCTAGAGTATCGCATACTTAATCATGCGACATAGGAATATGAAGCATGTAGCAAACCACCGGAAGGTGTGCGTTGTGTGAGTGTGTGAGAAAACCTTATTTGCTTAATGTAAAGCTGTAGTAACGCTTGTCTATAGGCGGACGCAAACTTGTCTATGAGTAAAATCAGCAGCAACTAACTACCCAGGAGGGTAAGTGGTTGGTCGAATTGAGCATTGTAAGCAAGTGTTCACTAGGAACAGAAATAATCTTACGTCAACCAAGTTTTTGTGGTTACCTTGTCTTATGTATGCATTCATCATACCTTTAGAGCTACCCGAGAGAGAGTCTAAAGAAAGAACCTAAGACTTGAGAGAGTTAGGTTAGAATCGAGGCTCGGGAGAGCTAGATTAAGATCGCATAAGTAAGAATAGAGACTTAGGAATAAGTTCTGTTTGCTAGCACACATCACATGCATCTGCGTTGGGCGTGTATAGCATGATCGCATTAGTTTGTGTTAGTTGGGGTTGCCCTTGCGGTCAAGCTTAGGATTGCAATGAAGACATCCTCACATTTTATCTATTTTTTCATGCATTTTACTACGCATCAACAGTTTTCGTGTCTCTACCTCTCATTCATACTTCCATCGCTTAATCTGTTAGTTAGGAGTAGGAGTAGTCTATAGCTTATCACCCTCATCATTCTTTTATTTATCCACCGCATGCACATCACCGCATACATTTAGCTACAAGTCCCTGAGTTTGACCTCGGATCACCCGAGAAACATGAGTTCGCGTTATACTTGGCGAGAGCATAAGAAAACTTGTAACAGGAACGCATGGTCATTGCATAAGAGATCAACGCATATGCATGACCACTGACGCATGAGAATAAACGCATAACCTAAGACATGCATCGCATATTGCGTTCTCCTAATATTAGTCAACAAGTTTTTGGCGCCGTTGCTGGGGACCATGATGAATGTTAACAAGGAAAAGCTCCGGATTAAGGCAATCAAGATCCTAAAAGACCGAGAAAAGAAGAGAAAGTTGTCATGGACGTAAAAAGTCCAAATTGAAATAAGTAGTCCCTGCGTTACTATACAACTCAAACTCATCAGGGACGCAATCCTTTTGGAATATCCTTCTTCCTATCAATGCTTTATGAACTTTCGTTACCTTGCTTTTATCTGTTATCATATATTTATCTTTATATAAAAAAAAAAACGATCGTAGTGAACGATCATGGTAAACAATTTTGCTAACTCTGTTTTTATTTGACCCTCTCAATGTTTTCTTTGCAACGATGGAGGTGAACGATTGCTGAGGCACTATACGAAAGACGCAACTACTTTATTCCGTTACCGCAATCAAAGAGTGCAGTTCGCCGCAAAGCAGGATGCGTCCACAAATAATACAGGCGACAGAGAAAATTTGGGGGTTGTATCTCTCCTTGACTTTGTCTATTCCAAATTTTGCACTATCGCATAGCATTTTAACTTTAAAAATTTTATCATCACATCCTCTTTAATCGGCGCAATCATTTAACATTGATTAATTTAGTAAGTCACCGTATTATTTCTCTTTGCCAATTATGATTTCAATGATTAAACGCATGCCTTTATTTTTTTCGTATATACTAGAGTCAACTTAATTTTAGGACAGTCAACTCATGAAATATTTCTAGAAGTTAGTGGTTTGCTAGATTTCTTCCAAACTGACTTTTTACAAAACTTTCTAAGGGCGTCGCATGACTTCTTTCAATCTTTCAGCAATGGGGACATTGCTGCGTTTAAATTTGGGGGTGCGGTATTCATTTTCAACCTTGCTATTTTTTTATGCTTTTTTTTTATAAAAAAAATAATAACGTTGCGATCGGATCCTACTCGTAGTTGGATGTCCACATGACACACTTGGGGGCAAGCCAAAACGAAGGTAAGAATCGTGATCAACGCATAAATAAAATGATCTCAACTCCGCTGCCAAACGGGCATGAGTTTAGATTGAGAAAGAGCGCCTTGCTCGTAGTTGGATGTCCGCATGACACAGTGAGGACAAGCCAAAACGAAGGCTAGGCACTTGGATCAGCGCAAGGTCATAGAAAAAAATATATGTCTAAAATACGCAAGGATAAAAATCATTTGAAAATACCCCAGTTTGAAAAGTTTTTTTTATGAAATAAATCATGTGATGCCCTGGAAACAAGTAAAGTCTTCTTTAAGGTTAAACTTGCGGTCCTTAAATTTTAGAAATATTTTAAGAAGAGACCTGGATAAGAATTAAGGAGATTTTGGTACATAGGATTTGAATAAGGCAACCTTGAGAAATCTAGGAAAGAAGAAGGCAGTAGACTTGCTTGAAAAATTTTTTAACTTATGCTTGAGGACAAGCATTGTTTTAAACTTAGGGGTGTGATAACGGGCAGAAATGCACGTTATTACAGCGCAAAGTTATAAAACAATGCAGGATTCTGATGGTAAAAATATATAATACTGCATCTAAAAACATTAAGTTTTCAACATTGCGTTCGCATGCGTCAATCGCATTAAAACAGCTAACTTATGTATTTTATGCAGGAAAATGCAGTGACGCAAGGTGAAATTGCGATCCAAGGAAATTAGCGTCCGAACGCATAAGAGATTGCGACCGCAAGACTATGCGATCGTTTGCGTTTGTGAAATTTTTCTCAAGAAAGTGGCCGCATAGAGTCGGCGCATCAAGGTGGGTGCATCTGGGTGAAAGCTTAATAAATCATGATGGGACAAAAAGCTGATGACAGTCGATTCCGAATTAAGTTGACAAGCCGTTAACGACATACTGTAGCAAGTACACTCAAATTTTTTGTGACAATTATTCGACGCATTAGACAGAGAATTAATGTCATCCCATCAGTGCAATCATAAGAGAGAAGAAGCTTTTCATCCTGAAGCTCTATAAATACCGAAGGCCACCTTCAGTGAAGAAGTTTGCTCAGTTTGCAGAATTCACCATATAGATAGAAGTTAGCCTTGTTCATAGTTTTTCTTTTACTTAGAAGGTGGAAGCGAGTGAAGGGAGATTACACCGAGAGATCGTCCCGGTGAACTCGAAAGAGTGTTGGGAAGCATCGCAATCAGAGAGAGGGTCAACTCTTGCGGAAGCAAGAACATCTTTTGGGCAGAATAAAGATATCATAATGTAAAAGTCTTGGGAAGCAAGATATTGCTACCAGGCTCTCTACCCCTATTTTTCATTGTCATTTTGTACTCTGAACCTATTTATAAAAATGAAAATTGCATCTTTATATCTGTCCACTCTCTTTACATTACACATGAGTAGCTAAATCTGTAGAATGGGTTGAGAAGCACTTAGCTAACATAACCTGAGATCTTCATTCTATGCGATTATCTTATATTATGTATGCGTCATTCATCTATTAGAGATACTCGATATGGTAGTTTAAGGATAGAATCTAGGCTTAGAAAAGTCAGATTAGAATCTAGGCTCGGGAGAGTCAGATTAGAACCGCATAATCAAGAGATAAAAGCTTAGGAATAAGCTCTGTTTGCTATTAACGCATCACATGCACCCTAGAGATAGGATATGATTGTATGCGATCATCTTGTCCTTATGTGCATCTTTCATCATCGCATAGGCAAGAAGTAGAAACTTAGGAATAAGCTCTATAGACATTATCGCACTCATCGCATGCATCCTAAAATTAGGAGCTACCGCATTTGCATTGGAAAATGAATCGTTGTCGCATGAGTGTAGAATGATCGCATAGCTTGAACGCATTCCTGGGAAACGCTAGCTAAAGACCTTCTCAACCCGTTCCTCCACATACTCATTGTATCTTTCGCATAATTACTCTTTTTTTAACTCCACCGCATACATCTTATATTGTAAACAACAAACCAACCAACCCCTTGATTTATTTGTTACCACAAAGTGATATAAAATTACCATCGCATACTATTTTATTTAGTCCCTGTGTTCGACCCTGGACTTACCAGGCAACTCAGTAGAATTTATACTTGGATCTTGCTGAGAAAACTTGCATGCACAACGCATTTTCCACCATCGCATTCCTTACTATTATTTCATCGCATAAAATAACGCATCATATACAAAAGAGGTACACACTCAGTGGGCTATGTGTATACGAAAGAGGTGTATACATAACCAGGTGTATGAAAGAGGTACATACTCAGTGGGTTATGTATATACGAAAGATGTGTATACATAACCAGGTGTACGAAAAAGGTACACATTCAGTGGGTTATGTGTATACGAAAGAGGTGTATACATAACCATGTGTATGAAAGAGGTATACATTAAGTGGGTTATATGTATACGAAAGAGGTGTATGCATAACCATGGGTACGCAAGAGATTGTATTTCCTTCGGGATTCACCAGAGGTTGTGGGTCCTACGGAACTTACTAAAAGTAGTGGGCATACTTAACTATAGTAGGATAGAAATTAGTTTTTCATGTATATATGTGTCCCATGAGGACCAGAGCAGTTTATATGTTTCACCAGAGGTAGATATCTAGAGGACATAAATGCTTAGCCTGACCCCAATAGTGGGGTTACTTACTGAGTATTTTATACTCACCCTTTCTCATGTTTATGTTTCAGGTAAGAGTAGGGACGCGTTAGCGAATGATAAGCGGAATCCGTGATCGAGCCACTGGGACTAGTTTTATGCTTCCGCTCATGAGATTTAGATTTCTTTTCATGTTTTGTTTAACTTTCAGTTTTGCTGTTTGAAACTTACTACTAAGAATTGTTTTCAAACTTATTTATTAATATTTATGATTTATGGGTACCCTATTGTTGTTTTTAATATTTGAATTTAATGAAGGACTTTTGAACTTACCTTATTTATTTAGCATTTATTTCACTGTAAAAATGTGTCATTTTAAGTTCCATGCATGCATGTATTTAGTAACGGTCTAGCTTGAGTCCTAGGAGATCGGATCATTACAGGTGGTCTCTGGCTAATTTTGATTAGAGGGAAAGTTTGGTGTGGAGGAGGAAGACGATCTAGATGGGAATTACACTATCGTGTAGACGAACTAGTCTATCCCATAGACTTCCTACTCGATCGTTTAGTCTCTCAAGTGATCGTATAAAAACTCGATTGTTAATGCCTCGTCTCTTGTTCACTTATCTTTGGAATAACTAAAACAATTTTATTTTTCCCAATTTGCCATAAAACTAAATAACTACCCACTATGGGTGGTTAAGGAGAAAAAGGAGTTAATTATCAAATAATTAATAAATATAAATAAATATGATAACTAACTTATCGTATTATATTTATAACCTATAGTTTTAATATTGTATCATATACAATATATAAACTATAGTCATTTTTCTCTATTTTATGACATTTAAAATAAATCATATTTATATTAAATTTAATTACTATGAATCTAATTCAAAGAAAATATATTTGAATCATATTCGAATATTTGTTCCTCTAATAAAACAATAATGTATCAAATTATATCAATTATATCATATATAATTAAATTCTCTCTTATTAATTTGAACATTTCAAATTAACCCAAAAACTGATTCTCAATTTAAATCCATTGAGCTACCAAGGAAACCTTAGACCTATAGCTTGTAGCTCCAATAGTACATGAATAACCGATTAAACTTTTTTATCACATTATCCACCATCTGTTAACTGTCAGGCGCTCCACTAAAGACCGACAGTTGTACTCTTCGCACTACAGATATTTTCCTGTGTCCATTGGATATAACCAATCAATAGTATGATGACCATTCACAAGTCACTCGTAAGTATAACTGGACCAAATTATCGTTTTGCCCCTATAGTTACATCTAACTCCTTAAGTACTACTGATTCCTATCTAATGAACAACAGATCACAGTCCTACTATGACTAAACCCCTCTCGGGCCATAAATCTCATAGGGTTCTTAGTTTGTAATTAAATTGTACAAATATTTTATTTATTTAATAAAATATGAGATATTTTATTTGACATTTAGTAACATTAAACCCATAAATCAATAAACTAACATCCAAGGTTATCATTTATATCTTAAACATGTATGTAAAGACATACAGGTGGATTATGTTTAAGTGATAACCTAAATGGTCTGTAGTAGATGGATAAGGCTGGATACCTTATCCTGGTGACACTACTAATATGACCTGCTTTGTAGATGTTATAATTGTTGTAAAGTACTAAAAATGATATATTCTTGGTCATTCATGTGGAGACATGTGAGCGGGGGTATTCTATACAAAGGAGTTTGTATAAGACCAAAACACGAAATGACTAGTCTCATTATACAACACCGTTCATAATAGAGACTTATATTTCACTAGGATGACCATAAGTGACATGACCTGAATCCTGAATGAGTTGTGTACTTCTGCCTATGAGGGCAGTATTTTGATTTGTATGGGTGAGAGTGAAGGAATTCTTATACAAGAGTATCTCTGAGCGGAAGCAGATCTTTCCAAAAACATTGTGATAGAATTACGACATTTACATTCAAACATACAGATATGCATCAAACTCTAAATTACTAACATGCTTTAGAATAAACAAGCAAGAGAACAAGAAAATTTACCAGTCAAAGACTCTCTTCAGCAGCAAATCTCGCTCTCTACACGAATGGATGTTCTCACTCTCGCTGGAACAACAAGCTATCGTTCAACAAAAACATCGGTCGTCTACCATGATCGGCCTCCACACGAACAAAAAAAGATGGAGACGACACCTCCAGTTGGAACCCTTAGTATTCTCGGTGTGAGAATTCAAAGAGTGGGCTCTGTTTGGATTTGGTAGAGGGGGGGAGGAATGAAGATCGTATACAATGATCAGACAAGTGGGAAGAGGCTGCGTCTATCATATAGGCAAAGTGCTTGATCGTTTAGGTGAAGTACACGATCGTGTAGGAAAAGGGCAGCGATCGTCTATACGATCGTTTAGTAAAAGCTCGACACTAAGCGATCGTTTAGGAAAAGGTAGATGATCGTTTAGAAAGATGCGCGCATGTGTCAGCGATCGTGTAGTCAACTCAAGTTATCGTATAGTCTCTGATTTACTAAGCAAATTGGCTGCAAACACCTTTGTGAGCAATTAAATCGTGATCTTTGCAAAATGAAAATAATTATCATTTAATTCTTAAGTTATGAAAACCGAATGGAACTTCCCACTAACACACATTTACGAAGAAAACGACGGCTAATTATCCCATAATTATCCAAATAATAAAATAATAAATATAATCATATTATATTCAATAACCTATAGTTTAATATCATATATCAACCATAATGTTTTCTTCTCCACTAGATATAAATCATATTTATATCTAATTTCCTCCAATTAATGTATCTCATATATAAAGTCAATCATATCAAATATAATTAACCAGTTTAATCATATCATATATAATCAAACTTCCTCTTGTCAATTTGAACACTTCAAACTGAACCAAAAACTGATTCTCAACTTGAATCCATTGAGCTACCAAGGGGACCTTATAGACCTATGGCTCGAAGCTTCAACGGTACGGAATAGCTGACTAAACTCTTTAGCCACGAGATCCACCATCCGTTAACTGCCAGACATTCTACTAAAGATCGAAAACTGAACTCTTCTTACCACAGATATATTTCTGTGTCCATCGGATATAATCAATCAACATTACGATAACCCTTCATAGATGCTCGTAAGTACAACTGGGCCAATTTACCATTTTGCTCCTGTAGTTAACTCTTTAAGTACCATTGATCCTTCTAATGAATAATGCAACATAGTCCTACTATGTGTGGACACCTCTGGGACCATGAGAAGGTGTGTGGCACCACATTATTTAAGCCTCGGGATCAACCCTTAAGGAAGTTGGGGAATGAGTGAATTGCATCTTGTGTAGCTGAGTTCCCAGCTCTCAAATCTAACGATCCCCAAAGTGGTAGGTTTGAGTCAGCGACCTGGCCACTCGCACCTATATAAATTAAAGGACCGCTCTCAATGACAGAAGTTCCCAACTCACTCATGATTGAGGTCATGTTACCTATGGTCATTCTAATGAAGTGAAGTCTTTGTCATGAACGGTGTTATATAACGAGACGTTAACACTTCATGGACAGGTCTTATACAAACTCTTTGTATAGGACCCCACGCTCGCATGTCCCCACACGAATGATTGGATCAGACCATCTGTAGCAAGTCACAACACTTGTAACTATTCTACAAAGTGGGCCGCATCCGTAGCGTTACCAGGATAAGGTTTCCCTCCTTTATCCATATACTACAGACCATTTTGGTTATCATTTAAGACATGATCCACTTGTATGTCACCACATACATGTTTAAGTTATATAATGACAACTAGGGATTTTAGTTTATTGGTTGTGGTAAAGCAAATAAAACATCCAATGTGCAAAGTCAAGTAGTGAAGAAAATATCATATATTATACATCACAAGTGTTCGTACAAAATGTGTTTACAAACTACAGGACACGAGATTTTAGGGCATCATCCCCAATAGAGAGTGGCCAGATAGCAGACTCAATACGCCTACCATTTTAGGGATTCGCCTGATTGGAGAGCTAAGAACATAACTATACAAAATGAAATTTACTCATTCCCTAATGTTGAGGTAAGTAGATAAATTGCTCCCTTAAAGACCGATTCTAGGACTTGAATAATGTGGCGCCACACATTCTCCTGGATTGAGAGAGGTTTGGTCATAGTTGGACTATGACTTATTGTTCATTAGATGGATCAGTAGAAGGAGTTAGATGTAACTACAGAGGCAAAACGATAATTTTGGCTTAGCTGTATTTATGAGAAACTTGTGAAGGGTCATCGCTATGTTGACTTGTTATATCTAATGGACACAGAAATATATCTGTAGTGTAAAGAGTACAACTGTCAGTCTTTAGTGAATTGCCCGACATTTAATGGATATTGAATAATTTAATTAAAGAGGTTTAATTAATTATTCAATTACCATTGGAGCTTTAAGCTATAGGTCCACGAGGTTCCCTCTGTAGGTCAACAAGGATTTAATGAGAATCAATTTGGGATTAATTTGAATTGTTTAAATTAAATGAGGGAATTAATTATATGTGATATAATTAATTTAATTTAATTATATATGATATAATTACTGTAATGTATTTGATACATTATAATATAAAGTTTAGTTGAGAGAAAATAAATATTTGAATATGATTCAAATATTAATTATGTGAATTGGATTCATATAATTAATTTAATGTAGATGAAATTTTATTAAATACCATGCATTGTTGAGAGATTAAATCTATAGATTATATATTATATATGATACAATATTAAACTATAGATTATATATGATATATGATATAACATATAGTTGCATATATATATATTCAAATAATTTATTATTTAATTTTAATTAATTTTTTAATTTTTTAAGAGAGGAAAATAACTTTCTTCCCTTGATTTTTCTCTCAACTGACTATGTGAGAGTGATTGGTTTTTCAGTGTGGTAGGGTGTCTTCATCTTCTACACAAAAGATAGAAAAGAGACCGCCTCTCTAATTTTTTTTTTTCACAAAAACTCTCCTCCTCTCAATTTCTCTCATTCTCTTCCAAAAACCTAAAAGCCCACACCTCTTTAGAGATTCTCATCCTTACAGAGAATTTGGAGGAAAATTTTCGTGGTGGTGGCCATTTGGAGATCGATTTGATCGTGACTATTTTGGAGAAGGAATCACGTGAAGAAAAAGGTTCTTCAAAGGCAAGGGTTTCTAAACCTTATTCTTTCTTTTCCTTTCTTATTAATGCATGTTGTAAATTTTGTATTATGCATAATTTTGTGACTGTAATTTGCGTTCTATGTAAAATTAAAATTAGGACCGACGCCCACATTTTCGCTCAAGGCCTTCACTGGTTCTTTCAATTTGGGGTTGGGAACGTTTAAAAAAAAGCTTCAGAATGGAAAGTGGGAAATGGGCCTCGCATCCTGATTGACGGTGATCCTTGCCTTACCAAATAGGGTAGCAATACTCTTGTTCTTTAAAATTCTCGACTAGCGCGGAAGCGTGTTTTAATCTCCTAGAGCCTAATAGGGTCTGGAAAGAGAACCTGATATAAGCTATTTTTCCTCCATCGAAATCACGGCCTTTCAGAAGAATCGCCCTGGGTGTGGTTTTTCCAAGGACGAAATCATTTGGAATAGTGTCTCCGGGGCTTGATTAACAACTGCTTGTCTGATTTTACCAAGGTAAAGAACGCAGTTGATGAGATTCTTATGTTGGCGAGGAGGTTAGAAAATGTCTCTTTCTCCTCTGTCCTCGCATGGGGAACCAAGTTGCTCACCATATAGCCTGTTATGATGTTGGGTTTAAGTCTCATAGTTTTTTTGTCTCTTCCAATTCAAAAAATATAGGGAATGCTTGAGACTTTTGTTTCCTTAGTTGGTTTCTAGATGTAATTAATATTGATCTTTGTCCTTCTTTGTCTAAAAAAATATTAAAAAAAAAAAACTCTCAACTTTCATAATTTATTTAAAATAGGTTCAAATTTGTTTATAAATTATAAATACTACTTTGTTGGATGATAAAAATTGATAATTTAATGGGACTTTTTTTATCGGGACTTATTTTTTGGAAAATGTATCATAAAGAATAAGACCCCATTTGGTAATCATTTGATTTTTTGTTTCTAGTTTTTTAAAATTAGACCTATAAATCTCTTCCACCCTTAAATTTATTGCTTTATTATCTACTGTTTTACCAATGTTTTAAAAAAGAAAGTTAAGTTTTAAAAAAAATAAAGAAAGTAGTTTTTAAAGACTGGCTTTTGTTTTTAGAATTGAGCTAAGATTTCAACTCTTGTACTCAAGAAAGATGCAAATCATTATGAGAAATTGAGAGAAAATAAATTCAATATTAAAAAACAAAAAACTAAATGGTTACCAAATTGGGTTTTAGTTTTCACATTTCTTTTTTATTTTTTATTTTTACAATATGTAAGGTACGATATCGAACCTATGCTAATTCAAGTATGTTCATTTTGGCTTGCTCTTTTTTTGCCAACTTCATAAATGAAGAAAGGTGTGTAATTTGAGATTATATATTAGGAAATCTCTCTTAAATTAGAATTGCATGTTTTATGGATCTAGAGTGATAAAAGATTTGACGGATACAACAAACTTTTTTTTTTTTTTTAATTAGCATAGATTGTGGATCTTCCCATTAAATTAAATTTGGTTCAATGTACCATTTCATTTTTTTTTCCAAACATGTGAGTGATTATTTTTCTTATTTCTTGCTTTATGCCCCTGTCTAACTTTGAAGCTCAAGGTCAACCTTTTTTAAATGTGAAATTTAAATGCTTTGATTGGTATAATTTAACGGGTTAAAATATATTTCTTTTAACTAGATTTGAATGTTAAAAATGACTTGTCAAAGATTAACTTTTACTTTTGTAGGTGAAAGTTGTACAAATACTTAAGCTATATACCAAAACTCTTTTGAGTGGTATTAAATTTCTACTCCACATATGTCAGAAAATAAATAATAAAACTCTAATTTAGCATATTATATTATATCATACAAAGTCAAGCGTAACAAATTCACTTTGAAAAAATTAGTTCAAATGATAGATATTTAAAACACAAGGAAAACTAGCCAACAAATCCACATGATGACTAAAAAGGGAGTTCAAATTTCTTTATGTGAATCCATTATTAGTGAAAGTCACTCAATTTTTTATATATGATTAAATTTGTGCAGCTTGAGGTTGAAAATTAAAATGTTGTACAATTGGTGATTGAATTATTGTATAGAAGAAAGAGTTACATAAAGTTGCATATTAGCCATTCAAGTAGAATACTCCTATAGATATCCATAGCCACAAATTGAAAAATATTCATTTAGATTAGCTCCATTGAGAGTTGTGCTATAGTTTATTTAATGTCATATAGTCTTATTAGACATACAAACCTTGCTCAAGTCTTTGAGAATGATTATAATTAGCATTTATATTTAGTATTTTTTAATTTTGTTTCTAGAATCGTTTTAAATTGTTTTTATCGTCGATTGGAGATCAAATGACACATTTTTTTTATTCATTTATCCTATAAAATATATGTTTCTATTGACATGTTTAAAAAGTATAAATACTTTATGTGTGTTTAGTATAATTTTTCTAAAGAGACGTATGTACTACCAGAAATATTTCTTTAAACAATACAAAAATTTTCATTATTTCCAAAAGGATAATGAAGATGTGCTACATAATAAGAATAAAAAGGGTCGAGAACATTATTGAAAGTGTGTTAGTAAAGATCTACAACAATGAAATAGCAAAAATGTCCCCCTACTACAATAAAGAATTTCTTTTTAAAATAGTTTTTTCTAAAAAGAAGTTTAAAAACATTTGGGGTAAAAAAAATTGAAACCTCCAACTTCTTAGTTGATCAAAACATATGATATGAATCAAAGTAGCTATGATAATAGATGGTGATAAGAATACTTGAGCCAATTGAATCTAAGAATTCTTATATGCAAAGCCTAATCGCTCAAATGCTAAACCTCCAAATCAAGAGGATTTCATGCAAAAAAGAAAGATAGAAAGGATTTACCATGATGATCAATATCAAGAACAAATAAAACTAGTTTTTAAACTAAAATAGCTTGATTAATGTTACCTGAATATCATGCAAAAATCTAAACAAAAAGTATGCATAAATAGTTGTTCGTGGCCTTAGGTTCAAAAGATTTCAATTTCATTGAGAATTCATCCTAATAGATTTGAATTGTGTTACAACAAAGATAACTTTATATATCCTTCAAAACATAACCTAAATTAAATTCAACCATTTAAAGTGTCTTTAAAGTGTGTAGCCAGCTCCCACACTTGAATGTCTAATGACCCACTAACAAAAGTAACCTTGAAAAACCTAAAAATTACATTATGGAGGACCATGAACTAAGAATTAATCAACATCGTGTGGAAAATCTTCATGATGGTTGTAACCCTCCTTGAATAAATGAAGCTCCCCTTGAAGTAGAGTGCAGTTCTATTAATTGATACTCGACTCGTCTTAATTCAACATGATGAAATAAGAAACATCAACTTTAATGCAACATGCTTCATTTAATGCAATATGCATTTAACTTTAACTCAGTAGAAAATGAAGCTTGGGTGCATGAAATGAAACTCCATTTTGAAGTTCCTTGTGCCATGATTAAGGCACACTTATTCATAACAACATATACGGTCTTTAAATTAGTTGAACTATATTATATGGAAAAAATGTTATTTAAGTTAATGATGAAACATATAATTTGTGGTTAAGCTATTATTGGTGTTGTGGGTGAATTTTGGCCGGGTAGAATAAAACTCAAATTCAAGATAAAATAAAATAGAATCCAAATTAAGATAAAATTAAGATAAAATGAGATAAGATAATATTTAATCTAGTTGGTTTGGAATTAGGAAAATCCATATCCTAATCCCATGAGGATTAAATCTCATATCTTAATCCAACATGATTAAGATAAAACCTAGATCAAATACTCTATAAATAGATCATTATTATGGCTCTTTATGAGATATCTAAAAGCTTTTAATTTCTTCTTATTGAATTTTATGTCCTAAACTTGTAGATAAAATATGTAAATAATTGACTATCATCAATAAAGAGTTATCGATGTTACTTGTTTTGTCTTAATAACCCTAAATCCAATAAACTAACATTCTAGGCTATCTTATGAGTATTGCACTGTATGTGGAGACATACGGGGATCAATGTTCAAGATATAGCCAAAAGGGTCTATAGATAGGGATAAGGTGGGGTACCTTATCCTGGTGACAGTATGGATACAATCCACTTTGTATTTGATACAAACGCAATGATCCAACATGTTCGTGTAGGTAACATGCGAGTGGAGGTATCCTATGTAATGAGTTTGCATAAGATTGGACCGCGAAATAGTCACCACTAGATGTAACTTCGTTGACTAGTTAGGTTCCTATTTCAATAGAATGACATAGACAACTTAGTTTTAATCTTATGTGTATTATGAACTCCTATTCACGAGAGATTGTCCTTTGATTTGTATGGGTGAGTGTGGCCAGTTCGCTAGCTCAATATGCATACCATTTTGAGGACAAGACCAAGTAAAGAGCTGGGAACATAATAATACAAGATGGATTTCACTCCTTCTCGACTATAGGATAAGTAGATGAGTAGTCCCTTAAGTGGTGTCTTCGGGACTTGAACAAAGGGTTATACCCTCTCATTGACCTGAAAGGTGTTTCTATTTAATGGTTGGACCATAAATAGGTTGTTCATTAGAGAAGCACTGATACTTAAGTATAAAGAAGTAACCTAGGGGTAAAACAGTAATTTTGACCCAGTTGATATTACAAACGCTCACGAATGACTAATTTGTTGTTGTTGGTCTATATCTGTGATGTGAAACCCGGATCTCAATTTTCCTACTTAAGTAGGTAGTTAAGGGAATTAACTAAGTATAAGTTAAATCCTATGTTGAAGAGAAGGAAAATTTTTAAGTGTTTGAATAGATTTTCCTTGAGTAGCTTTGAGTTGAGCCTTAACTAGTGAAAAATTGGTTAAGTGTGAAGTCAAAAAGAAACCATGTGTGTGGTGTTTGGAAACATTAACGCTTGAGACTCTAATGAAACTAAGTTTGTAGAGGTTAAAAGAGATTAAACATCGGAGCCAAGGACAACCATGCGTTGAGCTTATGAGGTATGGATACATGTTGGCCGAAGCATTAGCAAAAGGCACTGCCCAAAGGTTGCTCATATGTTGGAATGATAAAAGGATACGTGAGCGAGAGAACTAGACAATGAGCGCAAGGCGTTGGGCGTTGAAGTGTTGTGCGTGCGGACGATTGTGTAGCTACAGGAGACGCTAAACGAAGTACTAGACGATAGTACTACATGATAGACGATAGCACTACACAATAGGTGATAGCACTACACAATCAGTATAAGCGCTAGACGATAGCACTAGACGATAGCACTAAACGATGAGCTTGAGCGCTAGACAATAAGCGTGAATGCTAGACAATAGGGGAAGCGCTAGATGATGAGCGTTGCACGATAAGTGAAGTGCTAGAAGATGGGCATTGCGTGATAGACGCAGACGCTAGACGATGGCACTACATGATAAGAGGACGCGCTAGATGATGGTCGTGATGCATTAGATGATAGGCGTCAGAGCTAAGCGATAAGCGACAATGAGAGCTACACGATGAGCGATAGCAAGAGCTACGCGATGGGTGACAACGAGAGCTACATGATGAGCGACAGTGAGATCATTAATAGTGAGAGCTACATGATGAGTGACAACGAGAACTATGTGATAAGTGAGGGCGGGATTGTTAGGTGATCAGCGACAGCGAGAGATCACTAAACGATGGAGCTGCGCATTGGGGCGTAAGCGCTATGCGATGGGCACAGGCACTAGCCGATGAACGACATCGAGAGGGTTGGATGATGAACGACAACGAGAGGGCTGGATGATGAGCGACAATGAGAGATTTAGCTAGACGATGGAGCTATGCGATGGGTGCAAGAGCTATATGATGAACTAGACGATGGGCTAAGTGTTTATACGTTGCTGAGGCTTGTGTTATACAAAACTAATGGATTCATCCGTACAATTGGCTATACCGAGAGGAGGTTGAGCTTGAGTTAGTAGGAGGTGAACAAATAGAGTTTCATGCAAAGAAGATTTATGTATGAGGAAGACGACTCAAACTTCATGCAAGTAGGTGAGTGGCATGGAAGTAGGTGAATGGCAAGGAAGTAGGTGGTGGCAAAGCTTAGTGAAAACACTCCAAAAATTGCTAAAGAAAGAGGTGTCATGCGTTGGAGGCTTTGTAAGATGAGAAGGGTCGATTCCTTTGGCCTATAAATACCACCACAAGAGGTCTTTTCAGTTCATAAAATGAAATCCTCTTGAAAAACATTAGGAAAAGTGTTAGAGGGTAGATTCGGAGGAAGCCATGCGTTGATCAAGAGGTTCCAAGAGAAGGAGATGTTGTCGGACAGTGAGGTCTGGAACTAGCATCAACTTGGGACGAGAAGTTCTCCCGGACTACTCGTGCATTTTGAGTGATTCCAAAGCCACTTGAAAGCTATGAGAGTCTAGTTTTCAAGGAAGGGCTGTCGGAGAAGAAACTCTAAGGAATCTGGATGGAGAGTAAGGAAAAGACAGAAGGGTCGAGCTCTCAGTAAGCTTAGGCTAGTCTTGATGTTTTGATGTTTCCAACCAAACCACCAGGAGTTCTAAGGATAACGTCTGGGAGCTTGTGGATCCGTTTGATGGGGTAAGACCTATAGGGTGTAAGTGGATATATAAGTGAAAGCGAGGTGTAGATGGAAAGGTACAAACATTTAAGGCTAGAATCGTGGCAAAGGGTTACACCCAGGTCGATGGAGTGGACTATGAGGAAAATTTCTCACCTGTTGTCATGCTCAAGTTTATTAGGATACTCTTGTCCATAGCCACATTTTATGATTATGAGATATGGCAAAATGGATGTCAAGACTACCTTTCTTAATGGTAATCTTGAGGAGACCATCTACATGGCTCAACCAGAGGGGTTCATAGTTCCAGATCAAGAGCAAAGAGTTTACAAGCTTAATAGGTCCATTTATGGGTTGAAACAAGTGTCTAGATCATGGAACATTAGATTTGATAGTGTGGTCAAGTCGTTTGGCTTTTATCAGAACATTGATGAGCCTTGTGTATACAAGAAGATTATCAACAGCTCAGTAGCTTTCCTAGTACTGTATGTGGATGATACTCATTAGGAATGATGTAGGGTTTCTGACTAACATTAAGAAATGGCTAGCTGTCCAGTTCCAAATGAAAGATTTGGGTGAGGTACAGTATGTTTTAGGGATCCAGATCATTTAGGATCGTAAGAAAGAGATGTTAGCCTTATCTCAGGCATTGTACATCGATCAAATATTGATCAGGTACAGGATGTAGGATTCCAAGAGGGGTTTGTTACCCTTCAGGCATGGAATCGTTTTGTCTAAGGATCAATATCCTAAGACACCTCAAGAAGTTGAGGAGATGAGACGGAT
Organism: Benincasa hispida; assembly: GCF_009727055.1. Classification (NCBI taxonomy): domain Eukaryota; kingdom Viridiplantae; phylum Streptophyta; class Magnoliopsida; order Cucurbitales; family Cucurbitaceae; genus Benincasa; species Benincasa hispida. The sequence continues at coordinate 27,654,099 of NC_052356.1, forward strand.
TCCCTATGCTTCAACTGTTGGAAGCTTAATGTATGCAATGTTGTGTACCAGACCCGACATTTGCTACGCAGTAGGGATTTTCAGTCGTTATCAGTCCAATCCAGGATTAGATCACTGGACGGCGGTCAAGACGATCCTCAAGTATCTTCGAAGAACGAGGAACTATATGCTCGTGTATGGAGATAAAGATCTGATCCTTACAGGATACACCGACTCTGACTTTTAGACTAATAGAGATTCTCGTAAATCGACATCGGGGTCAATGTTCACTCTGAATGGAGGGGTTATAGTGTGGCGAAGCATCAAGAAAGGATGCATCGCAGACTCCACTATGGAAGTCGAATACGTAGTCGCTTGTGAAGCAGCTAAGGAGGCTGTTTCACTGAGGAATTTCCTTACATATTTAGAAGTTGTTCCAAATATGGATTTGTCAATTACTCTCTATTGTGATAACAGCAGGGCTGTGGCCAATTCGAAGGCACATCAGAGTCATCGTCCAGGCAAGCATATAGAGCGAAAACCACTAGATCAGGGACTTGTGCATCGCGGTGATGTGATAGTCATAAAGATCGAGACCGAACACAACGTTGCTAATCCGTTTACAAAGGCTCTCACGGCTAAAGTGTTCGAGGGTCATCTGGAATCTCTGGGTCTACAGACATGTGGCATCTTGTCTAGGGCAAGTAAGAGATGATACTAGGGTATGCACTAGTTTATTGTATATTGTACATGTATTTATCTTGTATTGTACATTAGTCTCCCGAGGCATTAAGACAAGTGTGAGATTGTTGGGATTGGTGTCCTAATTCTCCCGGAGTCTTGTAGTTTGTAAACTATACACATTGTTATGTCTAAAATAAGAGTTATTTGATCTGGTATTTACTCATATCCAATAAATAAAGTTCCAAGGTTATTGTATGAAAACTTAAGCATGTATATGAGATATACAAGTGGATCATGCCTTCAGTGATAACCTAAATAGGTCTATAGTATAATGATTAAGGAGGGATACCTAATCTTGGTGACACTACGGATACGGCCCGCTTTGTAGAGGTTTGCAAATATTGTGAACTACTACAAATGGTAGATCCTGACCATTCATATGGAGACATGCGAGCGGGGGTGTCCTATATAAAGAGTTTATATAAGACCGTACTACGAGATGAATAGTCTCTATATATAACATTGTTGATACTAAAGACTTACATCTCACCTAAACGACCATAGGTGACATGATCTCAATCCTGAATGTTTTGGGAACTCTTGCCTTTGAGGGCGGTCCTTTGATTAGTATGGGTGAGAGTGGCCAGATAACCAACTCAACATGCCTACCTTTTTGGGGACTTGTCTGATTTGGAAGCTAGGAACTTAATTACACAAGATGGACTTCACTCCTTCTCCAATGCAGGGGTAAGTAGATAGATTACTCCCTTAAGGGTTGATTTCGGGTCTTAAAGATAGTGGTCACAACTTCTCTTTGGAAGAGAGGACTCAGTTATAGTAGGACTATGGCTTATGTTCATTAAAGGAATCAGTAGTACTTAAGGAGTTAGATGTAACTATAGAGGCATAACAGTTATTAGCCCAGTTTGTTATCGCATTATTGATTGGTTGATATGGACACATAATATATCTGTAATAAGAAGAGTTCAATTGTTAGTCTTTAATGGAGTGCTTGACAATTAACGAATGGTAGATCCCGTGACTAAAGAGTTTAATTAGTTATTCACGTACCGTTGGAGCTTCGAGCTACAGGTTCATAAGGTCCCCTTGGTAGCTCAATGGATTCAAGTTGAGAATCAGTTTTTGGTGTTCATTTGAAATGTTCAAATTGATAAAAGGTAATTCGATTATATATGATATGATCGGTGTGATGTATGAGATGCATCAAGTGGAGGATAATGTAAATAAGATTTATATTAAATACCATGAAATAGAAAAGGAGCTATGGTTTATATGTTTCATGAGATGAAATATTAAAACTATAGGTTATAAATATACTATGGTAAGTTGGTTATCATATATATTTATAATACTATTAATTATTGGATAATTATCTCTTTTTCTCTAATAACCAATTGAGTGGGAGGTTATTGGTAGTTTCATGGTAACCGTGAGATAAAAGGAAAAATATTTTCCTAAATTTAGTAGTTGTTGAATTGAGATTTTCCATTCTCGGAATTATGCACGGTTGGCTGTCAAGTGGATCAGATTCACTAAATGATAGCTGAAAAAGAGACTAGATGATCGTGGAGTGATACTACACGATAGTTCACTCAGCTGGCCTTTAGCTAAACGATCGTGGAGCTTTTGCTAAACGATCGCATAACATTTGTTAAACGATTGGGCATCGTTTATACGATAGACCTTTGTCATCTCCCACTTGCTCAATCATTTACACGATTGTTCTTCCTCCGGTCTTGTCGTCTAACCAAGTCCACACAGAGCCCACACTTCTGGATTCTCACACGAGAATACCAAGGTAGCTATTGTGGTGGTGTTGTACTCAACTTGACTAAGTCGAGGTTTTTTGGAGGTTTTTCGCTGTGTTCGTGATCTTGGAGATCGTTGTGATCGTGTTGTGTTGCGGTCGTAGTGTTCGAGCATTCATAATTGTTGTCTTGCTGATTGTATGAGCATTCAAGATCGAGGGTGTTTGAAGATGAGTCTTCAAAGGTATGATAATCTTTCCTTTGATCTTGTTGAAAGCATGTTGTAATTTTGTATTATGCATGACCAGTTAGTTTCCATTTCTTGATTGTAATTGTGTATGTTCAAATACGAATAGAATTTGGAATGATCATTCCGCCGCTCATGGAAATCCTTATGTATGATTTCCTTCATAAGCGTTTATGACTTGTATCAGTTTAACTATCTACCGTGTGTGTAGGTAGAATTTGAGAACATACTCATTATGAGTAGTATTAGTTTAACTATCTACTGTTCGTGTGGATAGAGTTGAGAATAGACTCATTCAAGGCTAAGGTTTGAATGTTAACCTCGTAGTTGTGATATGCTTGTTATTTTTTTGAGTTGAAATAGACTATAAAAGTTGCTTACCACTCACTGAGCTTCTTGAAGATCATTCTTTTCTTTCATATTTTTCTTCCCAATTAGCGAAAGGTGAGGAGTTTCAGGGTGCTGCTAAGGTCAAGGTCTGCCATAGCCACAATCACACTTTCAGGTTTTAAGAGTTGTTGTTGTAAACTTTGTAGTTAAGCCTAAGAGTTGTATAAACGTTGTACTATTTGTAATAAAATGAGCTTAATCAAACAGTTGTTGTTTACATCTTTGGCTTAAAGTTTTAAGAGAGTAAAGAGGTTTAGATGGGCAGCAGGTATCACAAAAGAGTGATATCTGCGGTCCTTCACGCCTCCCCTCGGGCTCGGGTGGCGGGTTCGGGGCGGGGTATGACACGTGGACACAAAACTATAGTGAGAAGAGTGCAGTTGTGGGTCTTTAGTGGAGTGTATCCACAGTTAAAACGAATATTGATTAATGTGATTAATGAGTTTAGCCAATTAATCTCATATTACTGGAGCTTCTGATCTGTAGGTCCATGAGGTCCCCTTCCTAGTTTTTTAAAGGGTATTAAGGTAATTATGTTTTGAATAGAGTTTGAAATGTTTAAATTTACTTAGACAAATATTATAATGTATAATGATAAATTATAATATAAAGTTTATATTTTAATTAAACTTTATAATATAAATTTAATTTTTGATATGATTCAAAATTAATTTATGAGAGAATTGAATATTTGAAAGAGTTCAAATATTAATTTAATATAGATTGGATTCATATTAAAACTATAGGTTAAAATTAATACGTATTAGATGCACAGAAAACTATAGGTTATGAGAGAAATACAATTGAATATGATTCAAATATAGGCTAAATTAAATATTTGATATTTAATTTGATAATTAATTAATTAAAAAATAAATAAATTATTTAATTTATTTAATTTTAATTAAATTAATTGAATTAAAACTATAGATTAGGTGAGAGATGTTCGTTTAAATATGATTTATATGAAATTATTGATTTGATTTAATTTAATTAATTGTTAGTTAGTTAATTAATTAATTAAATTAGTTATTCGGTTTAATTTATTAAATAAAATAATAATAATAATAATAAGAGATAACTCCCACGTATTTGAATTATCAGAAAATGTGAAATGCTTCCCACGTTTACCTCTTAAGCTTTCACGCATGATATACCTAAGAGATGAAAAAGTTTTTTTTTTAAGAAAAAAGAATATTTTCATGTAAGGGTTCTGAAAAAGAAAAGCTCTCTACAATTCTCTATGTTTCTTCCTCATTTTTGAGATTGGTTCCCACAAATCAATTGTCCCAGATTTTCAGAAAATAGGGAGGTTTCCAATTGGTGGTGTTCGTGTATTCAATCGCAAGGAAAATGGATCCCTTCGTATGAATCATCAACGAAAGTAAATGATTTTTTTAGATTTTTAGGTCTCTGTGTTATTTTGTATTTTTTCCAGTGTACTATTATTTTGGAATCTAAAATAATTACGAGTTGGGTCTTAGTTTTTTCCGCTGCATTAGATCTTTTATTCTTACACTTCTCTATTCTTTAGTTCTCTTATTGACTTAGATATCGGAGCCATTGTTCTTTGTTTTGTAGGTTCTCTCTTCTCCAAATTACAAATTTACTGTCGTTCTCACGTGAAGGTCAGATGCGTTTTCCCTTACTAGAATTTGACATAAAAAAATTGGTATTTTAATTTGCTTTTTTTTTTTTTTGGTTAGTGGCAGTGACAAAATTTATCGAAATATATATATGCACACACATGGAAAAATTACATATTCCTTCACTTGCAAGGATCCCTCAGAATTCAAGCCATACAAATTTCTTTACTTTTATCATTATAATTTTTCATTCTCTATTCAAAAGGAAAAGGGGAAAGAAAAAAAAAAAGAAAAAGAAAAAGAAACAATTTAACACATTCTTTATACTTTTTTTATTATTATTATTATGGCAAGGAAGGCTTTGCCACAAAGATTTGCTTTTTGAAAAGAAAATTAGAGACTTTAGAAATAAGCCACACATTTTCATCAAATCTGTAATGGGTTTGATTCTTTTGGGGGTTAGAAGATTGGTCTACACATATATAATTACTTTGTTTTCTTATTTATTTATTTTTATTTTTATTTTTATTTTGCTTAACAAAAAACATGGTCTTCTCTTTGAATAAAATATGATTTCATCTTCATCCTGAACTTTTATATTAGCTATTTACTTTATAAGGAATTATTTAGGACAATTCAGTATCACATAAATGAACCGTGCATTTTTTTCAAGTACATTTTAGAATTTAATTCCAAAATAGTACAAACATGCTTGATTTTAACCTATCTTTTTTTTTTCAAGTTTTTTTTTTAAAAAAATTAAAATAATCATAAAGTTGAGGGGTTTTAAAAGCATAGTTTACAAATTAGTTTGATAAAAAGTTCAAGCATAATGAATAGAGATGTTCACATGGGTTTGGGAGGGGATGATTTCCCCAGTCTCCATTTTTTTCCTCACCCAGGCAAAATTTCCCATTTAATTTTACAAGGATCAGGGTGGAGATTCTGCGTAGAACATTTTTCCCGTTTTGTTTTTTTTTTTTAAAATAAATCAATTAACTTAAATAACTATTATTGAAAAATTTTAAAAACTAGTTAAATTTCTCATTTAACGTTTAGCATACGAAGACTATTTCAGGTGGATTCTAGAATCAATGACAAAAGTGTCAATCAGGAAGATAAAAGAAAGTGGGCTGGGAATCGAATAAATGGGTCGGCCTCATCCCAACTAAGGCCGAGCCCAAAGGAAAACCCCAATGGAATCATGTATAAAAGGAAGCAAACAGAATCATTAAACATTTTAATTACACTTAATTTGAGTTACAGCATGCTTAAAATAGTTTTCATAAAAAGGAGGGTTTCATATGTGTATACTTTTGAAGAAATACTCTTGATCCTTGCTGAACTCCACAAAATTTATCTAAAAATTTCTAGTAGACCACTAAAAGGAACTTCTCTACGACTCTCAGCCTTGGATTGAGTGGTGGAAACTCTAAATTGAGTTGGAATTGAAAAGGTTTGAGAGAGTTTGAAAGCAAAAACAATTTCTGCTTGAAATAATAATATAAAAAAAAATGGATTGCATCAACTTCAAATTTATGAAAGTGAAGTATTTAACAAGTTTAAACATACACACACTCAAACATTCAGCTAATTGACACTTCAATTAGCACTAAGTGAGTGGATAAGGTGTCAAAATGTGGAAAACTCCACTAAAACCTTCAATGTTGGATTTTTCCACTCAAAATTCCAATTTCTCTAATTTTTATTATATTTAATTTAAAATTAAATTAAACCTAATTTAAATTCAAATTTCAAAATTGAATCTCTTAAAAAATTTGAAACTAATTTTAATTTATTTAATTAAATAATAATTTAATATTAAATATTAAATTAATAAAACACATAATTTAAATATGAATATCTATTCATATAAATTCTATTTAAATCAATATTTAAATATTTTAAACTCTCCAATTTACGTTTAATTTCAATACATTAGACGTTTAATTATATTAAATATAATTATCCAAACCCTAAATTGAATTTGAACATTTTAAATTCAAATCCTAATTCCAAATTCAAACACTTCAAATTTGCTCAATTTTCTAATCCAAAGTGTAATGTTTTACGAGCTAGTAGAGGGACCTTATGGACCTACAAATTATGAGCTCTAATGATTTGAGATTAATTGGCTAAATTGTTTAAACCGAACTAATCAATATTCGTTAACCATCGAGACATACCACTATAGCTCAATGGTTTCACTCTTCTCACTGTAGATATATTTCTGTTCACTTGATTTAACCATAATCAGTAAGTCGATCTTTTACAGATTGTTCGTATTTACAGCTAGGTCAAAGTTATTGTTTTACCTCTGTAAATACATATTTCTCCTTAAGCTTCCACTGGTCCTCTATTGAATAATTGATTTAGTCCAACTAATAAATCATGTCCCTCTCGGCCATGAGAGGGTGGAGCCCCTTTATTCAAGACCAGAAATCAGTACTTAAGGGAACAACCTATCTGCTAACCCTAGGAGCGAATTCCATCTTGTAGGATTATGTCCCCAGTTATCTATTCGATCTTATCCCAAAATGGGAGACTTGTTGAGTAGTGTTGTTGAACTACTCTCACCTATGTAGATAAAAGGATAATCTCGAATAAACAGGAGTTCATAGTTAGCTCAGGATTAAGATTGAGCTACCTTAGGTCATCGAATTGAAATAGTCAGTTTTAATAGTAAACAGTCATTATAAAGAAGAAGCGACTATTTCATGGCCCGGTCTTATGCAAAACTCTTTTGCATAGGATGCTCCTACTCGCATGTCTCCACATAAAAGATTTTGGGATCACGTCATTTGTATTAGTATACAAAGTAGGCCGCATCTATAGTGTTCCCAAGATGAGATTGAATCTCATCCATATACTTATAGACCTTTTTGGCTATATACTATAACTTTATCCTCTTTTATGTTTCTATATAAAGTTACAGTATTCATACTATAGTCATGGATTCATTTATTGGATTTATATTACATAATGTAATTTCAATAACACTTTTGTTGAATAAATGCTTCAATAATATGTTTATTGATAAATAGAATATGTTTCCATGATTACGAACTGCGAGTTTTAGGACATTCTCAACAGACCCACCCATCCGACCCAAAAGACCAAGTATGCAACGAAGAAGCTCATATCGGTCCAAGCAAGAAAATCGAACCGATAGGCCTCGATCCGAGCATAATCCGTAATCCGATAAAAAACCTAATCATATGAGAAATACGAGAAGAATCGAAGACTATAAATACATCCTTATAACTCTATATGAGGTAACTTAAACTTTTGACTTCTTCTCTATTCTTTAATTCTCTTACTGACTTGGGCATTAGAGCCCGCTCTTCTTAGAATTACAAAATTTACCGTTGATATCATGTCAAGGTCATGTACGTTTTTCCTTGACCAAAATTTGACATTAATAGGGACTCACATGAGTTTGGAAGAAGCATATTATTTGAATCCTTAGAATGAAAACATATCCCCAAATATGAATTTGAATTGTCGAAGTAAACTTAACTCAATGATAATTGATATGACCTTCTATTATAGAGGTCGAAGGTTTCATTAGATTTATTGTACTAAAAAAACATAAATTTAGATTTCAAATCCAACCTCATCCAAATTTAAACTCATGCCCTAAACAACCTATAAATTTTCAAAGACAACTCTTTTCTTTTTTTAAATACTTTTCAACATTATTTTTTCATTAACTAGATACAATAAATTGGAATCCATGTATTAATATTTTGGAGTGGACATCTTTTTATTTTCCAAAAAACAAAAAAAAGTATGACCACTAATGGAAGAAGTAACAATATCTTCTCCCATTACCTTTATCTCACTTTAGAAAGAAGTCAAATAGTTTTGTCATTAATGGAAGTAACAATATCTTCTCCCATGACCTTTATTGGTCCAATCTAGTGATTGGAGAACCTTAAACAATTACTATCATTTCATTTCAATTTTGTTTTATGCAAAACTTTGAATTTAAATTATAATTATGGAAAGAAAAAACCCATATAATTTGAATAGGAGTGCACACTAATTGATGATGAAATCAAGTGCAACAAAAATATCTTTGAAATAATTTGTTTTATTCATTCAACTCTAATTTATAGTTTTTAAATATTTAATTTATGGTTCCTTTTCTTCCCATTTTTGTCTTTAAAACTCCTAAACATTGTATTTTAGTTTTTGAGCTTTGCATTAAAAAATATATATATTACTTTTTTTCGTTAACCCTTTTAGAGAAATCAAAATGAGCAAAATTCAACTAGTATTTAACACGTGTTAGCAATCAAGAGATTTGTGGTTTGAATATTCACCCTAGAAATTTTGTTTTAAAATCTTAATTTGTAATTTTCCTATGTGTAGATATACTCCTTTAAATACAACGATTACGGTAAACTAGAGAGAAATACATGAATCACATAGATGTAGAAACTTTGTAATAAAATTTGAATGTTTTTTATTTGCTTGTTTTCATCTATATTTCTCTACTTATTTAAAAAAAGTGACATGAAAATTTTTCTTCCTAATTTGGTAGAATTTATAGGCATGAACTAATTTTATATTCAAATAATTTTGAGTTGAATTGAAATCAAGTGAAAATAGCTATAAATTATTCACAAAAATCTTCATTCAATTACGAAAATTTTATAGTTTAAATTGATAGAATTATTAATTTTAGTTTTAACTAATACACGGTTATATATATATTACATTTTTCTGTCTAATAATTAATAGAAAAACAAATACTTCTTATTGAATATTGTGAAATTGCCTGAGTAGTACTTTTTGGAAAATTAAGAAGTATTAAAGGACCAAGGCGAAATTTTTTTCAAAAAGTCCGAAGTATTGAACATGAAATATACTCGTATATCTCTACCTACCCCCTAACCGTTTTTTTAATAACAAAACCATGACAGTTGCATGCAGATTTTTCAACAGAAGGGTTGCCACATGGCAGATTATCATTGGGCTGTTATTGACAACGGTCAACAATGGCGTAACGCTGGAACTGTTTGTTTTTTATTCGATTTTCCGGTTCGGGCCAGTCTGGCCAACTGTCCCCAGGGAGTCAAAAGATCTTGCCGCTAACCTCTCCAACGCGCCCGCCACGCGGAACGCACGAGGGGAGCGTGTTCCACACCGCCCATCCACCATTATTATAATATTATAATATTATAATATTATATTCTCATAAAATCTCTCCTCTTTTCAAATCATTGGTCCCTCTATCCATGCGGATATCTATAGCGTAAGTTGAAAGGCTTTCTTTTGTAGTTTATACAAAATTAAAACAATTAAGGAAAATCAATCCACCTTAATTTATAACTTTAATCTATCAACTTCTAAAAATGTATAGATGTATAATAGAAATTTAGGTAATTGCATTGGATAGTACTTTTAGAGACAATAATTAAGCATATAGCAATAATTTTAAATAATTGCAAATATAACAAAATTTATCATATTGTTGATAGGCTCCTATTAGTGATATGGTCGGTCATTGATAAGACTCATACTAGCTATTACTGTTAGATTTCAAAAGCAAACTCTAAATTTTGTTATATCTACAAATTTTTTTCACTGTGTTGTATCTACAAATACTTTAAGTGTGATTGCCATTTTTGTAGTTGCGCCTTTAAATTTCGTGTAGGGTAGATTCTTGACATTTTTAAAATTAATTAATTTATTATATATAAATTTAAATTTGATTAAATATCATTTAGGTTCTTGTACTTTGAAATTTGTTCAATTTTAGTCCATGTACTTTCAATTGTCTACTTTTAGTATTTTTGCTTTCAATAAATCTTAAATTTAGTCCTCAATACTAGTTTATTGTTGATTTTTTTTTTTATAGAACTTTTTATTATCTATAGCATTTTTACTATAGAATTTGAAAACATATTCACATATTTTATTTTTAACTTCGTTAAAAATTAATTTTGAGAGACTAAATTTAAGATTTTGTAAGAGAATCCATACTTAGATTTATTGAAAGTGCGAGGGCTAAACTTGGGCAATTAAAAGTATAGTGACTAAAATTGAACAAATTTCAAAATATGGGGACCAAAATAGTATTTTAACTTTTCAATTTTATGTCTAATAGAATCATAAATTTTCAATTCAATGTTTATAGGTCTATGAATGTTAAAAAATTTAATCTAATGACTGATTTTAAAACTTTAAAAGTTTAACTTAAAAGACTCAATAAACATAAATCACAATGTCTAGAGACTAAAATTGTAATGTAATTAATAATCAACTTCCAAACCCTCCACCCCCACCCCCCTCTTTAATTAGTGCTTTTCACTTGTATTTTCAATTTTATTTAACTGAATCTAAATAGGGAGTTAAACTGTTATACTATATAGTAATAAACAAATTATAGAAGTATGTCACAATGAAGCTTTGAGAATTCAAAATTTATGTTAGACAATCCAAAATTAGTATTACTATCCACTGTTGTCTTATAAATATGAGATGAGAGATCGAAACTTCGACCTCTAGAAAAGAAAATCATACTTGAAGTAAGTTCACTTTACTATTCATTTTTCATTCATTTTTAAAATATACCTATTTTACCTCAACTTTGATAACGACGGTTACTAAGATCCTATTTAGTAATCATTTTGTTTTTTAAAATTGAGCATATAAACACTACTTTCATATCCAAATTTATTCATTTGTTATCTATTTTTCACCAATAGTTTAAAAAATAAAGCGAGAACTAAAAAAAGTAGTTTTTGTTTTTAGAATTTGGTTAAGAATACTTAAGAAATATACAAATTGTTATAAGAAGTTGATGAAATAGGCTTAATTTTAAAAAATAAAAACAAAAAATCAAACCATTAACAAACGTGGTATAAATAGTCTATTTTATCTTTTTAAATTCATTTATTTGGTCATAATTTCCTTTTTTCGTATAATATAATTTTGTTTTACAACCTATTTAAATAATAAAATAATTAATTATGGTTTTGTGTTCTTTTTTTCTTTTTACTAAAATTTTAATTATATCTGTATTAAATATGTTTATTTATAAAATATGAGAGGAGCTTAATTTTCAAGAAAATTTTCGAATGTTTTAAATTAGGAGTTTGGTTCAAATTTAATATAAATAATTATATAACTTAGACTTTTTTATTTAAATAAAAAAAATCTTCACTTTTTTAGTAACATATCAAGTATGGTAAAAAATGACAACAATCACCCTCGAATAATAAGTTTGATTTTCCTATCTACATACCGTGAAAAGATGAAAAATCAAAATAAAAATATATTTAACAAAAACATTAATTATCTATCTATCTATCTACTATTATTATTATTATTAGGATTACTTACAAAATATATAAAATCCTTAAAAAAAATGACATAACTATGAACTAAAAAAAAATTCATAGTACACGTGGACATTTAATTAATTCTTGAAAATATTACCCTGAAAAACTAACTACATAATTATACAATCTTAAATTCCTCTCTCTCTTATCATCTATATTCTTAATTCTTTAAAAAAAAAAAAAAAAAGAAAAAAAGAAAAGAAAACTCCAAGAAAATTTATGACAGAAAAATAGCCGTTATAAATTATTTCTCGTGGCGATTTGCCGACATCGAAAGGTCCGTTTCCGGAATCTTCCACTTTCCAATTAATTAGAAAAAAAGAATTAAGAAAAATAATTGAACAACAGTGGATTACTTTGAGAACAGAACAGAAAACCCCCCGTCGTTAAAATCTAATCCACACCGGTGGATCTCGCCGCCGGCTGTTCGCCACCATTTCACTCTCTCTAAGGTTTTCTTTCTCTCTATTCCTTTTGCTTTTCTTGAACCGTCACTACGGTTATGCTTTTTTGGTTTTCATTTTCGTTTTGCTTTATTCACAGCCTGAGATATTCTGATATTCTGCTATTTTTGGTTGGTTTTTCACGTGATGTCTAGTTAATTCCAGACGCAATTCCTTGTCCGTCCGACGATTTCCTCTTTTGGTTGGATAAGTAGATGATTGCGAATCGGGGTGAAGAAAAGGAGCTTAGTAGCGTATCGTGTTAGTTTTCCTGCAAAAGGAGTTGGAGAATCTTCTTTTGTTTGATTCGTCTTTGAAGCAATCTGAAGGCTGTTTTGTTCATCTTCTTCTTCGGCAGTTTTTGTGGATTTTCGCGTGCTGAAGACTGTGGAGGTTGGGATTGGAGAATAATACCGAGTAGGGAGTTCTATTTTTCTCGTATTTGATCTTCTTTATGAACACTTCAAGTGAATCGGGCGGGATTTAGTAGTCTGCGACAGTCAAAGTTGTTGCTATTTCTGTATGATTTTGTGCTGAAACCGCTTGGTACTTTTGTTTCCTTTCATTTACTATTTTGGGAATCGGTGCCGGTTGAAGGGTTTAATTACTTCATCTCCGGCTAATGTGAACTCGTTTAGTCAAATTTCGTGTTGCTAATTGAAATCATCGAGAAATACTAGTTCGTCTTAATTGGGCGCGTTTTCTATTTTCGAGAATGTTCAATTTTTGTGTAATGTTTACTTACATGTGTATTATCCTAATTGATTACTTTCATTGAGCTAATCGGTTAGTTGAAAGAACTGGATGTAGGATTTGATACTCTAATTTAGTAGTTTATGGGAGACGGAACTTTGCAGATGATTTATTTCCATCAGTTCGGTGACGGAATCTGTTTTAATTTTCATTTCAGGATAATTTCTTCGGAGGAGCTATAAGAAAATGGCTACTTTGCAAGATATTGGGGTTTCTGCAGCTATAAATATTCTCAGCGCATTCATCTTCCTTTTGGTTTTTGCCGTTTTAAGGCTCCAGCCTTTCAATGATCGGGTGTACTTTTCGAAGTGGTATTTGAAGGGTTTAAGGAGCAGCCCAACACACGCAGGTGCCTTTGTACGTAGGTTTGTCAACTTGGACTTCAGGTCATATCTGAAGTTCTTGAATTGGATGCCCGAAGCCATCAAAATGCCAGAACCTGAGCTTATTGATCATGCAGGATTGGACTCTGCTGTGTACCTGCGGATATACTTAATAGGGTATGCGGTGAACTTTATGATGTCTTCTATTTTAATCATCATATTCATTTTTTTGCTTATGTTAATGACAACTTTGTATAGGAACCTTGACCACATTTTGAAATAGGTGAATAGCAGATATTTTGTTCTCAATTTAAGTTGGTGAGTTGTAAATTGTCCATAAATTTCCCTAGTTAGGTTTCCAAACCAATTATGTATGTTTGGGATGGGTTGATTTGGATTGTTTGAAGTCGTTCAGTTTAAAATTTTGTAAAAGAGAAGAAAAAGAAAATAAAAGAAACGGATAGTCTTTCAAATATCTAATTACCCGTTGTCTCGCATGGACTTGAAAAGAGTGCTTTAAGTCTTATTTTATTTTAAGAAAACTAATACTACAAGGTATAGAAACAATAATATTCTGAAGATTGTTGGTAAGTAAAGAAAATCTCAAAGAGTGAAATGAAATTTATGAGACATTTATGTGCAAGTGACTTTATAATAACAAAAAGAGTTAGATATATTTCTAATTAATGTTATTCACAATATATGAACCAAAACCAATATAATAACCAAACTTATATAACATGACCAATCCAAGTGGTTTGTTGGGTTTGTTTAATATTTTGGGCACTTCAATTTTGTTGTATTAGTGGCTTAGTTATACATTTTCTCTTGCTTACTAATCAACACAACCAATATAATAACCACAGAAAAAAAAAAAAAAAGGATGGAACTACCCATTGGGGAGGAACGGAAAGAAGTAGCTGCAGGAGAAAAGCCTTTGGGATGGACAAGGGCTTGAGGTGACCATCCCCCTTGCCAGGGTTGAAGTGAAACTCCTAAGGTAATATGCAAAAGCTAGAACATCCATCGTTTCTCTATTGGTGGAACCTCAAAGAGGAAGAAAGAGACTTTCAAGACAGAGAAAGGATCGAAGACACTACATGATTCCTCAAAGGGGACTGCTATTATAATTTGGAAACTTGGAGTAGAGAGGTTATTCCCCAACAACCTATCCTCCCAAAAGTAAGTGTCTCTCCTACCTCCCTCAACACATTGAACAAACTCGAAAAGAAAAAGGAAGCTCAACTGAAATAGTTTTCCCTGGGTTTTTGGAAAAGCCTCTAATCCCATCAATTATTCATTGAGAAGGATAAAGATGAGGACTCTACTTGCAAACTTGACTTTGTACCCTAAGGTATCAAATTCATGGTGTAATCTGCAAGGCCAATTAGCCCACAGGGCCTCGTTCTAGTCCTTACGTTATCTATGCCCGTGCACCGTCTTGGACACCACCTCTCAACTAGCAAGGTGCGATCCTTTCCCCTCATCAACCCACCCTTGTGAGAAATCCCTCATCAATCTCTCGATCGCCTTTCTAATTGCACTAGGGACTCTGAGATGAACATAAAGTAGATCAGGATGTCACTTAGAACCAACTGTATAAGATTAGCCTTCCGTTTTAGGAAAAAAAAACTCTTTCTCCAAGATATGAGTCTCGTTTAAATTTTTCCTATGACAGGGTCCGAAAAATTAAGGCTCCTAGGGATATGCAGAGACACTTACTTTTAGGAGGATAATCTTATACTTGTCTACACTTAGTTTTGGATTGTACAGAAGTTTGGTGAAGAAATGTTGGTTCTAAGGAAGAAGAAAAGGCTCCAACTTCATATCACACAAAGGCTGCCCATCGACCCAACTTGATAAGATCTCAATTTGGATATAAGATCTGACATTTGCCTCCGTTGATCTTGAGACTTGAAATAGCCTAAAGAAGGATAAAATTCAATTTGGTGAAGAAAAGATTCCTTCTTTTCCAAGCAGGGAGGAAAACTGTATTATCGACTAATTGAAGATGAGACAAGGCCACTTTATCTTACCATTTGTATCATTAGTAAGTTCGTTGATGGAAATTGTAGTGTCTAGAAGGAGAAAAAGTAAATGATGGGATTAATTAACAACCACCCAATTCATGGATGGTAATTTCAGTTACTCGAGGAATTCCAAATTTAGGCAAATGAGTTTCCCTAAGCATATAGAGAAAATACCTAATATAGGAAAGAAAAGAATACATTTGGTTAAAGTTCAACCAGTCTAACTGGAGAGATTTTTCGTTCCATATTGCATTTCCCTGAAGTTAATTTTTGAGAGCTGAGAGACCAAATGTAATTGCAATTATATGTCGTCTCATGTGCTAATGGTGAAACATAGGAAAATAATTTCATATTGATGCAAAATGATCAAATAAATGACTTCCTTTATACTTCTTTGATCAGAGACCAAATGTAATTGCAATTATATGTCGTCTCATGTGCTAATGGTGAAACATAGGAAAATAATTTCATATTGATGCAAAATGATCAAATAAATGACTTCCTTTATACTTCTTTGATCAGAGACCAAATGTAATTGCAATTATATGTCGTCTCATGTGCTAATGGTGAAACATAGGAAAATAATTTCATATTGATGCAAAATGATCAAATAAATGACTTCCTTTATACTTCTTTGATCTATTCTTGAAATCGAAATTGGTTTAGATGACAGTATATGTTCTACAATATACACAAAGTTAGAATGACATTTAGATTTTGGGTCCCTGGATAGCTTATCGTCTATCGTCTATTTTCTTTATTTTGACTGCAGTAATAAGAGGCTTAAATATGATACTTCTCCCTCTTCTTTTATGGCTAGTCGACTGTGATAGTTCTATAAACCTCATCTTTTAAAGTATTAGTGGCTGTGATTTTTTGAAACATCCTTTGGGTTAGGCTGTCATAATCTTTTGTTGGATTTCAGGATCGTTCTTCTGGTTGATATCTACTCTTACTCTCTCTCTCTTTCTCTCTCTCTCTCTAAATACTTTTTTAAAATTTATTAGTCGTAAGTTCCTTGGAAATGCTGGTTGTAGTATTTATCATATCTTTACTACCTTCATTGCAGGCTTAAGATCTTTGTCCCCATAGCATTCCTTGCATGGGCTGTACTGGTACCAGTTAATTATACCGATGATAATGTGAGTGTTGCTCAAGTGACGGCAAATGTGACTGCTAGTGATATTGACAAGCTTTCAGTATCAAACATCCCTGCCAAATCACAAAGGTGTCAAAAGGCTTCTTTCTTCTAACAGCTATATTGGAACATTTTATTAATTAGCGTGTATGGACCATAGCTACATGCTCTATAGTTCTGCACACCCTTGTGGATTCGGTTGACATTTGATAGGATTTGCTCCGTGTTGTTATGTTGTTCATATCCGGTTAAACTTCAGTGTCCTTTTCTTCTGTTACTAATCATCAGTAGCATCTTTTACCAATTAAATTACTAGTACTTTTCAGGTAGTCCGTAGTCCTTATTGATAACTACAATTGATTTGCATCATTTTTAACTATTTCATTTTTAACTATTGTATAATCAATAGAACTTGCAGTTACGTCTTCCATAGTTTCCTTATATTCTACTTATGGAATATGCCAAAATGGTTTGTCTTGATGAAATTTAAACATGGACTGGTTCATTGGAAGCATGATTGTAGGATCTAATCTCTTTTACTCCTCGTTGTATAATGTAGGTTTTGGAGTCATCTCGTGATGGCTTATGCATTTACTGTGTGGACATGCTATGTACTGATGAAGGAGTATGAGAAGATTGCTTCATTGAGACTACAATTTCTTGCATCTGAGAAACGCCGTCCGGATCAGTTTACGGTGAGATTAGACCACGACTTTTTTACTTTTGATCAAATTTTTTACGTTTATATTGGCTACCGCATCTCTTTTTAACCTGTTTGTTGTGAAATAAAATTTTCTTTTCTTCTAGTTCTAAAGCTTAATTGGTTTATTGGGTTAAGCCTCTTCATGTAAAGTCATTAAGTTGCTTTTAGTTTTAGTTTTCATGAGTCTGTAAATTCATCTTTTTCTTCTGGTGTTTTAAAGTTCAAGATCTTTCATTTTTCTCTCTATTAAATACCATTGAAAAAAGCTTAAACTGATAGATTAATGTAAATTTTTAATATCATTTTAATAACACCTTCGTACTTAAGTTCAACTTAATGTGGCCTTTATTTATAGTGCTTTTGGGTTTTGAACATTTTCTTCATCAAAGCGTGATCCCATTGGCTTCCTCTTTGGTCCCTTATGATCCATTTTAATTTTGGGTACGTCATGACTCATGAAGTATTATTATTATTGTTGTTGTTGTTATTATTATGCCGTTGAATGATTTGGGGTTTAAAAGATGCATAACAGTTGTTAGATGATATAATATTAAATCTGCCTTTACCCATCAGTTTAAGCTCTTGGGTTGTTGATTTATAAGATGGTGTTGGAGCAGGTTGGCTCAAGAGGTCTTGTGTTGAAACTCCTAAGTGTTATTTCACCTATCAACTTAAGTTCTTGGGTCAATCGGCGATTTAAGATCATTCTTTAATGTGAAATTTACTTGTTTATTTCACTTTTGGCAGGTCCTTGTAAGAAATGTCCCACCAGATCCGGATGAATCAGTCAGTGAGCTTGTTGAGCACTTTTTCTTAGTGAACCATCCAGATCACTATCTTACACATCAGGTTCAGTTTCACCAGGACCAGTGGTGCCTTTCTTTTTCTCTTTTCTCTCTCATTTCTTTAGAACATATAATCTTAAAGAAGAAAAAGAAAAAGATACATAATTGTTGGACAAACAATCCAAAATGCAATTTATTGCATCAAGTCCAGCTCAAAGAGATTTTTTCTATGATTTTAAGTGATTATGACTTTAGAACATATACTGTTAGGGAATTACCTAAAGGTCCAATTTCCTTACAATGAGTGTGTTACATACAATCCTTTCCTGATCTTTAGAAAATATCTGCAGGTGGTACGTGATGCAAACAAGTTGGCCAAACTGGTCGAGAAGAAGAAGAAAGCACAGAACTGGCTTGACTTCTACCAACTCAAGTATTCAAGAAATTCTACAGTTAGACCTGTGATGAAGGTAACTATTTAAGTGGCATATTTCTCGAAGTGTCTTCTCCAGCCTATGTTCATTTTTATTTTCTTAATCCTATTCGTACTGCAACTAGACTGGTTTTCTTGGACTCTGGGGAAAGAAAGTGGACGCAATTGAATTTCAGACAGCAGAGATTGAGAAGCTGTCCATAGAAGTAAGTAATTCTTATCCAGATTCTTCCTTGAAATTTTTGCATATTTTATATACTATTATGATAACTGCTACCTATGTATGCATGGTCGCGATAGTAATGTCAACCTGTAGGAGTTTAATATCATAAAAGCTTTTAATAATTAGGCTGCGCAGCATATGGTGCATATGGATTGAAGCGGTTAGTTGATCAATATATTGTAGTGCATTAATTCAAATATTGAGGTTAATTACTCCTTTTGTTTCTTTTGCCAATCATGTTCCGCTCTCTGCTCTCTTGATTTATAGGAGATGAATTAGTGATGACTTGTGATGGCAAGTTAGGAACTATTGTAGGAAATTGGATGGGATTTCATCAACCGCTCATCCTATTTTAGGTCCTTAATGTTCTTCAATATTGAGAGAACACTCCATTTAGTTTGTATATCGATAAAGTCACAAATGTGTCGGTACGCATCAAGCGATAAACTAAAACTATGATAAAGGGAAAATGTACTAATGGGTCTCTAAATCTAATTTATTTATGTAAATGCCATAATAATATATGTGATAACAATTAATATTACATTTTTTTCCCAAACATTTGTATGACTTTTCCACTATATTTGCTGAGGTTTTTTTGTACTATTCAGATAGCATCAGAAAGAAAAAGGATTGCCAATGATCCAAAATCTATAATGCCAGCAGCATTTGTTTCATTCAAGTCACGTTGGGGTGCAGCTGTTTGTGCACAAACTCAGCAATCTAGAAATCCAACTATTTGGTTGACAGAATGGGCTCCAGAACCACGTGATATATATTGGGAAAATCTTGCAATTCCATATGTTTCACTTACTGTTAGAAGGCTAATTATGGGCGTTGCATTCTTCTTCCTTACTTTCTTCTTCATGATTCCCATATCATTTGTACAATCTCTTGCAAGCATTGAGGGGATTCAGAAGATTGCACCATTCCTAAAACCCATTATTGAAAGGTACATCTCACCCTTGGATCATTTAAATCCTGCATCCGTTTTTAATTTAATGCAATTGAACATTATTATTCAATTTTTTTCATTTACTCCTTTCTTTTGTACAGGGACCTTTTTAAGTCATTTGTCCAAGGTTTTCTTCCCGGAATTGTGTTGAAGATTTTTCTCATTTTCCTGCCTACAATATTGATGATAATGGCTAAATTTGAAGGATTTACATCTCACTCATCTTTAGAGAGGAGAGCAGCAGCTCGTTACTACATTTTCAACTTTGTGAATGTGTTCCTTGGCAGTGTAATTGCAGGAGCTGCTTTTGAACAACTGAATACTTTTGTTCATCAGTCTACTGATCAGTAAGATACTCTCATAAATTGATCGTACTCTTCCCCCTTAAAATTAGACCGTAATTCCATTATAGTTAATTTCATTTGTTTTGTTGTATGCATTTCCAACTAGGAATTGGGTGATCAGTTTGCAATTTGTTGTGGGTTTTATTTGTCTGGTCATGTAATTATGAGTGCTTACATTTTTATATGTACATATGTACGTAGAAGTATTTATCCCAAAATGCTATATGTTAAAGATTAGTGTACAGTGAGTAATTACCTCGTCTTTACTCTGCTGATGTTGCTTCAAGAGTTCTAATTTTTCATATAAAACTACGTTTATGTGCATAAAATTCTGAATTGATGTTTGGCATCTTTACAAGCTCATCCTTTTATTCTTTTCTGTAGAATTCCCAAGACAATTGGAGTGGCGATACCGATGAAAGCAACTTTTTTTATAACTTACATCATGGTTGATGGATGGGCTGGCATTGCTGGGGAGATTTTGATGTTGAAGCCCTTGATAATGTTCCACTTGAAGAACTTTTTCTTAGTGAAGACGGAAAAGGATAGGGAAGAGGCCATGGATCCAGGAAGTCTTGGTTTCAACACAGGAGAACCTCGAATTCAGTTATATTTTCTATTAGGTCTCGTATATGCAACCATTACACCTCTTTTGCTTCCTTTCATCATAGTCTTCTTTGCCCTCGGCTTTGTTGTATTCCGGCATCAGGTTAGTTAAGAATCTTTTGGGCACAAGAAGCTGAATATGAATTTTTAACCTTTTCTCTCTCTTACATTTTTCTCATATATTTAGTTTGAGATACATGTATCTTGATTTGTCTGCTTTGTATCTATGTCTATATTTACTGAATGTTTTATACTTATATATATCCTTCTAAAAACTTGCAGATCATAAATGTTTACAACCAGGAATATGAAAGTGCTGCGGCATTCTGGCCCGATGTCCATGGGCGAATCATTTATGCATTGATTTTCTCACAGGTGGTTCTAATGGGACTACTAAGTACAAAGAAAGCTGCCCAATCAACCCCTTTTCTAATTGCACTTCCAGTAATCACCATATCATTCCATCTGTACTGCAAAGGCCGTTATGAACCTGCATTTATCCGATATCCCATACAGGTTTGTCAAAATTTATTGATCTAAAAGTGGTTTAGGATTTAGAATTAGTGATTTTTTCCCGTCTTCCTGAAAATAGAATTTTGAAAATCTCAAAACTGATGAAAGAAAATTTACCCAATTCTCATAAGTAGGCCATCATGAGTTATGTTCATCTTTGATAGCCTAATTTTATCTCTTGGATGGGTAATAATCATATGATATGCAACTTGGTGGAAGATTTCAGACTGTTCTAACTGAATCTGGGATTGGTTCTCTAAACCATAAAGGGAGGTTTGGCTCACGGTTTTAATATAAGGAGTTTGTGAAAGTTTAATTTTGTAATCTATGTTGGATCGTGCAGAATGGATGAGTTATAAAAGCCAGCTTTTGACGTGTTTTGTTTGTGGGTATATTGTTTGTTTGAATGTTTAAGAGCATATTTGAAATGACTTTTTCAAATGTTTAAAAAAGTGTTCTTAAAACACTTAGCGTTTGGTAATTTTTTTTTTTTTTTTTTAAAAAAATTAAGCCTATAGAAACTACTTTCACTTTCAAATTTCTTCTTTTGTTATCTACTTTCACCGATGGTTTAAAAAACTACAAGCCAAATTTTATAAACTAAAAAGTAGTTTTTAAAAACTTGTTTTTATTTTTGAAATTTGGTCAAGAATTCAACCATTATACGTAAGGAAGATGCAAATTATGGTAAGAAATGAGAAGGAAATAGTCTTTTTTTAAAAGAATAAAAAAAACGAAAAAGGTCTTAGAAAGTCAATTCACACATACTCTAGAATGAAAGACTTCACTCTTCGGAGATATTAATTTCATCCATCCTGTTTGTGTTATGTTGTAATTTGTTTACCCTTTTACTCTAATGTATGTTTCTAATCAGAAAAAAGTAATTAGTTTTGATTTGTGATGTTGGGAATGTAGGAAGCAATGATGAAGGACACTTTGGAACGTGCAAGGGAACCAAACCTGAATTTGAAAGGGTACCTGCACACTGCATATGCCCATCCGGTTTTCAAGGAGAGTGAAGATGACGATGAAGCCGAGTCGAATGAAGCATTTGAAACAGAGAGTGTGTTGGTGGCAACAAAACGTCAATCAAGAAGAAACACTCCGTTGCCGAGCAAAGCCAGTGCTCCTTCATCTCCATCTTTGCCCGATGTTCGGAGAGACATCCATCAACCTTAAACACTAAATCAAAGGTACATAGGATTCACATCTCTCTGTACATTTTACTGTTAAATAAAATGATATGTTGTGGGGAAATGATGATGTAAATTGAATGAGCAAAGTTGTAGAATTTAGAGTAACTAATGTGAAAAGTTGGAATTGTCATTATATTGAGCATTGTATTTTTTATTTTTTTTTCCCTTAATTTGGTTGGGTTTCTTAAAATAGTAAGGATGATGATAAATTATGTCTTGGTGGAGCCTTTTCTGTAATTTTTCATATTTTTTCTTGGTTAGATTTCAATGTATAAACACTTTTTGTAGCAAACTCTCTATTGTCCATTCTGAATGGAGGTTTCTTGTTAGAAAAAGAAAGGTGGAATTAATGTTTGGAGGTGACAATGCACTTTTCATAGAGACTTTAATACTTGTATTAATTTATAGGTCAAAGGAATGGGTTTAATCTAATAACCCATAAGTTACAAATCTTGAGTGGACTGCAAAAATATCTATTTTTCTTTTTCTACTTGTAAATTCAAATTGTGAAGAATATTTATGGGATAAATTACATAGATTACCGAAAAATACGTCTGAATTTTATCATTTTTGTTATTCATTTAAACAATATTTTAATAAACGTTTCATAACTATCTTTGGAGGAGAAGTTCTATAAAGTTTTTATTCTAAAGTTTGGATTTGAAATAATGTGATGGTGATTTGTTTTGGTCATCTAAAATTTTGTTTACTGTCATCGTGGTATTATTTTAGGTAAATCAAAAGTACGATAATTAACGTCATGGATAAAGAAGAATAGAAATGTCATCACATTTCTATTCTTCTCTTCTTAGTCGATTGAATTGATGATGAGAGATTTTTAAAGCAAGAAAGGGAGAGAGTTGAGAAAGAGAATTAAAATACAAATTGATTTGATGATGAGAGATTTTTAAAGCAAGAAAGGGAGAGAGTTGAGAAAGAGAATTAAAATACAAATTGATTCGGAACAATAGTTTAAGAGTAAGTTTCGTTTTAAGGTGTATTCGGTTTAATTTTTAAAATATTTAATTTTAAAAATAATTTATTTTAAAAATAGAAATATGACAATCACTCAAAATAACTTCTTGAATACTTACAAAAATTTATATTAAATATTTTTTTATCAAGAATTTAAATAAATGGACTTTTGAAAAAAAAAATCTCTATTTAATTCAAACATACTTAAAAAAAAATTAATCACATTTTCTGTTTTTAGGGCATTCTATTTTTTCTAAAATTATTATTTAGAGCGAGAATAGCTTTTTTTTTTTTTTAGTTTTTTTTTTTTTATAATAATTTAAATCAAACATCCTTTCTTTGTTGTTCAACATTTCCTTGGGCTTTGTATGTTTACTTGAGAATAAAAGTTTGCTATTGTAATTTTGTAATTTTTGTGATTATAAAAAATTTTTATTATAGAGAGTTTAATATATACAACGACAAAAAAAGTAATGTAAAACGAAGAGGTGATTGGATTAAACAAAATAAGGTTTAAGTACAATGGAAGGTAGTAGTAGTGGAAAAGATGAAACTAACATTCTAAGGGACGGTTTGGTCTAATAATTTATAGAGATTCGAGAATTAAGGATCTCTGAGAATAATGAATCTGGAAATAAGATTGTTCGGAATAAAAAATAACTATGAGTTGGTTATATATGAATGCTATCATAATTTTATGAGAATAAATTATTTTTATATTTAATTTGTAAAATTAATCTTGAGAACTCTATAAAATTTTAATAGATTAATTAATAGACAATAAATTCAATTCAGTGTTTAAAGAAAATTAATTATTTAACAATCATATAGTAATATTAATTAAATTATTAATTAAAAATATTTGTAAAACGAGCAATTTATAATTAAAGTTACTTGATTACATAATTTGATGGGATCAGTTTGATGAATTTATATTATTACGATGTATTATCTAATAAAACCATTAATGAATTTTAATTATAATTATTAAAAATAAATTCATATCATATTAATCATAATTATCATTAACTAACTACAAATATAACTAATTAATTAATTTGATAGTTTTATTGCATCTATTCTTTATGGTTTATTGAAAAATAAGTTTGTATATACGTGTATATATACACTAATTTATTAAACAAAAACAAAAATCAAGTGTATATTAAATTGTTTTGATATATATATTAATTTAATAAATTGGAGTTCATATTAGGGGTGTTCATGAGTTGAGCTGGATTGGGTTGAAAGACTTTTTAGACCCAACCCAATTGTTTGTAAATTATTTTAACCCAAATAACCTTTATTAATACATGAATCTGACCATGAAATATTTGAGTTGGGTTGGTTTGGGTCAATTGGGTCATTTATTTAAAATTTTGTTCTAGAAAGAAGCAAAACGTAAATATATAAAAATCTAATTTGATTATTTTCATATATTGAATTAAGATTAACAACTCAATTTCAATTTATATAGTGAAAATTTTCTTTCAAAAGTGCAAAGAAACTGTCAAATAATAAATTATTCAAAAAATATTGGAATTAAATAAAATTAAAATCAATATATGTATAAATAATTGTGTTATAAGTAATAAAAAAAACATTTTAAAATTAATAATAAATTCGGGTTGGTTTTGGTTATATTAGGTGAACCCATGAACCAACTCAACCCATAAAATTTTCACTTATTTGAACCCAACCTAACCCAAACGAGTTATAACCTAACCCAAACCGCATGGATTGAGTTGGGTTGATCGATTTTTTCGGGTCATCAGGTTTTTTGAACACCCATAGTTCATACACTATAATTTAAATTTTAATATAATTTTATGAATTATAAATTTAATTTTCATATAAATAATTTGAATAATGTATAAAATAAAAGAATAAATAAATATATTAAAAGAGGATAGAAAGTGGGTATGAAGAAAATCCACCTTTTTGGATGGGTATCATTTATGGATATAAAGAACGTCATGCATAAAGCTACAAAACTTGTAGCAACAAACTTTACCCATTTATACCCTTATTCCCATTGCAATTCCCTTAATCCAAATACTCCTACGAGTGAAGGATCGAACATCGATTTTTGAAACGGTAGTTGGTGTCTTATTCTTTGAGCTATTGAGACAGAATTGAGGTTGTCTTTTAAGACATACGTTAATAAACTTTGGAGGAAATTGATTTATATCTCTAAACTTTGGGTTGTCACTCTCATTAATTTCAAACAATTATATAAATAAGAACTAAGCTTTCCATAAGTGAATCAATTTAGTCCCTCCTTTAAATTCTATTTTAAAATTTCTTAATTTTTACATACGTATAGACTTCTTTAAATATATCGAGTAAGTACTACAAATAATTGACATAAACATAGCTCAAGTAATATGAGTTTGTAATATCGATTATAAGGTCAGATATCGAACTCTAAGTATTTTTTTTTTAATATTTCTTTAATTATTGGGATTTATTTATTTATTTTTAATTTCCAATTTTAGAGTTAAAGTTGAGTTAATTTGAAACAATAATTGGTTTATTTGGTTTTTATTTTATAAAAATATTTGAAGATTTGAGATTTTGGAAGGAAAATGGGAAGTTTGACCCAGTCAAATTTAGGTTGAAGTTATATATATATATGAAGTTAAAATTTTAAGGAAAAGAAAATCAAGCCCCTGACGTCACTGTCTCTCGCTCAGCCTCACACCCAGGTTGCTTCACACTCTGCGCGTCCACCACCGATAACCGCCACTCGTCGTCGCCCCTGCCGGTTGCCTCCTTTCACGCCGCCGCACGCTGCCACCGAATGTCAGCCACCGCTGGTAATTTTTCCTCACTCTCTCTAACACCTCCCGTACAGTGCTGCACGCCGCCGCGTCTGGCCGCCGTCGCCGGAATTGGAATTTTGGGTAAGGTTTTAGTTTTTCTCTTTCTAAAAAAAAAATTTGGTTACCCATTGAATATTTGGATTAAATATTGCTTTATCCATGATATTAGAGATTTGGATTCTAAACTTTGAAGGGATTAGTGCCGCCAGCAAGATAAAGGGCGTTTAGCTCGTTTTATAAGTGTTGAGAAGGCTTTGGTACTCTGTAATTTAGTATTGATTGCTGGAATCTGGGTTTATAACACTTGTTATGGAATTGTCCATAGGTTTGTCGTCTTCATCAAGCACTGGCGGCGGTTCCTCCATGTTCCGATCTTCGAACTCGGTGGCTTCTGCAACTTCCAAAGCTTTGTAATTCGCATTATGGTTGAAGAAGAATGGAAGTCCCTTTTCCCAATTGGTACCGTTTTCAAGTCTCCCCTCTTACTCTCTGGGTCTTCTTCTTCTGTGAAAAATTCAATTGGCCCACTCGTCTTCAACCCTGTTCCAACTTCTCTCACCCGCCTCTTTTCAACGCCTTCTTTATTGCCCTCTCTTTCTCCTCCTTCAATTCTCAATCTCCGTAGATTTCTTCTCACTTCTTCCCCCGTCGTTCCCTCTACTTCTTCCTCCGTTGCTTCGCTCTTTGGCGAGCAGCAATCTTGCGGTGATGCGGCTTCCACTCTCCGTCACAATCGCCTCCAATTCCTCCCATGTCCCAATTCCAGCAGTGTCGTTGTGTTTTTTCCCACTGGCCCCAATTCTGACCATGTTGGGTTCTTGGTGGTTTCCGGAAATGCTTCGGGTTTGGACGTTCAATCTGATTATGATAATGATGTTTTTAGTGTTGAAACTGAACTGAATTATCAGATTTTTGGGATTGCTGTGAACCCTGCTTTGGGTTTGGGTTTTGATGGTGATTCTTCTGTAGGTATTGGGTTTTTGTTGGCTTATACTATGTATTCTGTTGAATGGTTTGTTGTGGAAAATCATGCAATTGATTCAAGTCATCGCCCAAGGGTCAGTTTGGTTAATATGGGTAGCAAGGTTTTTAAGACTTGTTCTGTTGTTCACGCGTGTTGGAATCCTCATTTGTTTGAAGAAAGTGTGGTTTTATTGGAAGATGGTAGCTTGTTCTTGTTTGACATGGAGCCTCTATTGAAGGCTAAAAATTTCAATGCGAATGCTAATTTGAAAGGAATTAGGTTGAAAGTGTCATGGGATGGTTTAGATTGCTCGAAAAAAGTGAAGTGGTTGAGTTGTGAGTTTAGTTGGCATCCGAGAATCTTAATTGTTGCACGTTCTGATGCTATTTTCTTGGTTGATTTAAGAGAGGATGAATGTAGTATTTCTTGCTTATTGAAGATAGAGACGTTCTCATCATATTCTTTGGCTGAAAAGGGACAATTCCTTGCATTTTCTAAAGCAGGTTCTGATGGTTTCTATTTCTGCATTGCTTCAAGTCATCTGTTACTTCTTTGCGACATACGAAAACCGATGTCACCGGTGTTGCAATGGACTCATAGTCTCGATGACCCAAGCTATGTGAATGTTTTTAGCTTGTCTGAGTTAAGGTCTAGTCCGGGCAATAGTATGTATAAATTAGCTTCTGAGTCAGGCTATTGCATCGTACTGGGATCCTTTTGGAGTTGTGAGTTTAACATATTTTGCTATGGACCTTCTCCACCAGCTCTTGATCAATCTGTTTCTTCAAGAAGTTCAAAATATTTCCAGTCTCTTTATGCGTGGGAGCGTCCTTCGAATTTCATATTATCTGGCCGAGAGTGTCCATGCAGTAGTTGCCTTCTGAGACAAGAATCTTTGAAGGATGCAATTCCTGAATGGGTAGAGTGGCAACAAAAGAAGGAAATAGTATTGGGCTTCAGCATCTTGGATAATAATCTCTCTCTACCATTTACAGGACAAAATGAATATGGTAGTTTTACACTTATAAGGCTTATGTCATCTGGGGTGCTTGAAGCACAGACTTATCAAGCCTCCTGGAACTCATTGAAGCAGATAGATGAAGTTCATAAAAAATCATTGAGTCTTGATGATTATTTGCTATATGGGCAATTGGTTGATGATAAATATAGATTTAGCAGAAGATATACATACTTCAATTTTGACTACCTCATGGGATATTTAAATGATAACTTAGACAAAGTTTTGGATTCTTTCATGAGGAAGTATAGCAAGGATTCTTTATGTGAGCGATCTTTGACTCTCGAAGTTCATGAAGTTTTGTGTGAGAAGTTAAAAGCTTGTGGATTTGATCGTTTGAGGTCGACTCCAGCACTTGCTGTTGTGTTCAATGACATTACTTTGCCTTCAAGTATACAGGAGATCGCTTTCAAGAAATTATGGGCAAGCTTACCCATGGAACTTTTGCATTTTGCCTTCTCTAGTTATTCTGAATTCCTTGAGAACAAGAATGCAGTATCCCTTGAATTTTTAAGTGTTCCTAGCCTAAATCAGTTGCCTCCTTTTATGTTAAGGGACTCATCAAGCCGCAGTAATAAGTGGTCGCATAAGGTGCGGCGAACTGAAAATATTGTAGGTCCAGTACTTCCTCTTCCCATTTTGCTCATACTTCACGAGTTTCGAAATGGATGTTCAAAGTTGGAAGAAGAAGAGGCTGGAAAATTTTCATTAGAAGCAGAATTTCGTGAGCAATATGATGAAATTAGGTCTGCAGCTGGTGAGATGGCTGCGTCACCTTTTGACCCAAAGGTTGATGATGGTCCTGCTGTCTCTCTTGCCGATGATCAAGAGTATGTTTCTGCTGAGTCTCAGAAGCCAAAAAATTTTGTTTCATATCATCCATTTGCCTTCAATTCCCATACTTTAGATAACACACAAGGAAACTCGACCAATCATGCCGATGTATTTGATTCATTAATATTCAAATTAAAAGGGGGAAAGGATGCATCCAGTGAGAAGTCTGAGAATAATGCTAGTGGAGAACTCTACAATGATCTTTGCCCTGTTGAGTTGGAATTCAATGCTCCCTTGGTTAACTTCGGGCCAAAAGAATTGAAGGCATATGGTTTACTGAAAAGGCAACTGTTGAAATGGGAAGATGGGTTTGATGCATATAAGGAATTTCGTTCTAAGATTTGATGTCCATCAGTTTGCTTTGAATTTCTAAAGCTTCATTTCTAAACCCTGATAAGTTATTGTGAGAACAAATAACACAACAGGTATTCAAATGACATATAAGGAACAAAATTTCTATTAATTACAAATAATTTCTATAGTTCTTCTAATCTGAAGGATTTGCATTTGCAGGTATATGATGAAAACATGCTTTCCAAAAGTGGTCAAGAGGACCAAGAAAGTGTGGAACTGCCTCAACGACAACTGACTCGAGAGTTGTAGAAAAGGGTATAACTCGGCATATAAAAGGTACCATTTCCAGTATACAATAACTTTAACCTTTAGAAGTCATCCAATCACTTGAGAACCAGTTTTTGTTTCTAAAAATAAAGAGCTGCTAATCATGCTGATTGCTGCGTTTGTATTAGCTAGATGACTTATGTTTGAATAATTTCTGCTTCAAATTTACTGTTCATTTCAATGCAAGGTTACAAAAACCCCTTCTAATGTAAATACAAGCCATAATTTCTGAGCTTATGGATGTAGGAAGGAAATTATGAACACATTTGGGATCTGAGAAAGAACCAAATTAAGATACACATTTCCTTCAAGTTTTTGGAGTGAAGACGGCGTAGAAATTGAATTCACTGTGAACACATTTTTCCCGAAATGGCAGTCGAGAAGGCTCCATTGCCAAGCCAGAGCTTCTTCCTCTCCCATTTACCCGAAATTCGGAAAGAAACTCTCAACTTCAGAAACATCTTCAGGTATAATATTTGCAAGAAACTCTCTTACTGTAAAGCTTTTTAAGAAAAATGTTGTAGTTGATTTCAAACATCCAAATTAGAGAGGTGAATTCACCAATTTGCAATTTATGAAGCAACAATGATGACATTCTACTTTGTAAGATTATTTTGGAACAAAACAGTTCCACTATAATAGAGAAGTGTAAAGGGAAAAATAAATGTAAAATCTAAGCCAGATTATTGTTGTTTTTATTTTAAATAGTGAACCTGTTTGTTCTGGTTTTATTATTGTTATTTTATTTTCTTTCATTAATTTTAAGGTCCAAAGGAGGAAGACTGACAATCTGAAGGCTACTTTAGCCAATTCAGCCTATTTATTATTTATCCCTCTTCAAAATTCCACCTGAAGTTGCTGAGAACATGTTGAAATTTTTTGTGGTCTGGTTATAGAGGCAGCAATTTATCCAACCCCTTGAGATGGGACAACCTTAAGAAGAAACCGTTCGAAGATGGGCATCAAGCAGCAAAACAAGGTCCTCCTTGCAAAATGGATTTGGCATTTTAGAATGCTACTACAGGGAGAACTCTAATTAAATCCAAGTTTGGTTCTTGCCATTTTGATTTAATGGCCCCTATTTTTCGTCACTCTTCATCAAGAAGTCATTGGAATCATATTTTGAAACATAAAGATCTAGTTTATGATGATGATTTACATTGCAACATCGGCAATGGTTGTGCTACTGCCTTTTGGTTTTGGCTTGACTTATGGATTGGTGATGTTGCCCTTAAAAACTGGAATTTCCCAAGCTATTTCATTTTTCTGGTTCTAAGGAGACTTCTGTGGTTGAGGTATGGAACTCAGAATACTGCTTATAGTCTTTAAATTTCAGAACACACTTCAAAGAGGAAGAGAGATTTTAGAGTGGGCTGTTTTACTCATTTTATCCCCAATATTGAATTGACAGTCTTTCCTGGCTTCGATTATTGATCATTGACCTATCTTTCAAAGCTACTAAAGAACACTTATGGAATTGCATTATTTTGGCTGTTTTGTGGAAGATATGGAAAGAAAGAAACGCTCGAATCTTCCTGGAAAATTACAAGACATCAAAGGACATACTGGATTCTGCCATGTTTTATGCTTTACTTTGGTGTAAAGATATACTGGCTTTGAAAAACCATAGTTTTTCTCTTCTTACAGCTAATTGGAAACATCTTTTGTATACCATTTGATTGGGTTCCTTCTGTACTGTGGATATCTTCAAATCTTTTGTTCTATCTATGAAATTCTCTTATACAAAGAAAGAACTGACCGGCAGCATTGATTCTTGGACATGGCTGCTTGACAAAAATGGTTTCTCTACTAAATCTTTATACATGTGCATCATTCCTAGGGGATCTTTAATTACAGAGGAGTTATACAAGAAGATTTGGAGGGGCCTTGTCCTAAATGGATTGAATTCTTATTGTAGGAAATCACCAACTCTTGATACCATCGTTTACTGAAGCGATGCCCTTGGCTTAATATTTCTCCTTCATGGTGTTGCCTATGCCAATCCAACAATGAATCCATCCTCTACTTGTTTTTCAATTACCCCTTCACTTATGAGATTTGGTCGGAGCTTTTTAAAGCATTCGATTGGGCTGAGGTTCCCCCAAATGACTCATTGATCTACCTTTCAAAGCTACTAAGGATTTACATTATTTATGTAGTTTTGTGAAAGATTTGGGATGAAAGTAATGCTAATATTTTTGGGAGAGATACAGGTTTTTGAAGGATATCAATTGACTTTGTTATCTTTATTAATTTATTTTTGGTAAAGATATTTTGGCTATGAAAAGTTACCGTTGAAACTTGGGAACATCGTTTCTATATTCTTTGATTGGTCTCTTTTGTATCATAATAATAATAAACGTGTCTTTTTGGCAATGTAAAACAAAAAAAAAAAAAAAAAAAAAAAATTAAAATTATCATGCACACCGTTCAACAATTGTTTTAAGTGCCACGAGCGATGACACTTTAGATCAAATCATTTGAACCCTAACACTTCATTTTGTATTTCTTGCACTCTCTTTTGATTCAGTGGAGGTCTAGATCCTAGAGGTTTGCTCGGAAAGGAGTAATGTATAAGCAAATACAAACTTTTCCATCATGAATTTAACGGAAAAAACCTTCAAAGGCTGTTTAAAAAAAAAGAAAAAAAAATCAAACTTCAAGGATTAATATGACAATTTTCAAAGTTTAGAGTATAATTAAAAGAAATCTGATTTTGATAATTTCTGCTTAAATTTTATGGAAGT
This sequence comes from Benincasa hispida, assembly GCF_009727055.1. Classification (NCBI taxonomy): domain Eukaryota; kingdom Viridiplantae; phylum Streptophyta; class Magnoliopsida; order Cucurbitales; family Cucurbitaceae; genus Benincasa; species Benincasa hispida. The sequence continues at coordinate 27,686,538 of NC_052356.1, forward strand.
TTGAATATGCAAATATGATTTTATAATTAATTAGTAATTCTTAGCGATTGGCAGGAAAAAAAGCCTTCCCTTTGCATTGAAAGATGTGAATAAAGCATGTTTGGAAGGAATTATTACTAAATATAGAATTGTCGACCATGATATAATTTGAGAAATTACTAATGGAAATTGAAAGTTGAGAATTTTTTTTTATTACATATATATAGTACAATAATTGTGGGATGGTTCGATCTCAAGAGAAGTAGTGCATGTCATTTACCATTAAATTAAGTTCAATTTTAGTTTAGAAAAAATATTTTTTTAAAAAAAATTTAAATAAGTACATACCAAATGCCTTTTTAAAGTATTATAATGAAACTATTTCTTTGTTATAATAACGTAAATAATTTTCTTTTAAAAAGTATAAGTATTTTTAGTTCAACAATATGTGATGATTGTGAATTGATTTATGTTGATAATATACAAGTTGTACTCATATGACCTAAATAGATATTTTATTTTTGTGTGGGAAAAATATGATTTGGGAATTTGATAACAAGTCATTACCAAAGGCAATGACTTAATATACATTTTAATTGTGGAAATCTAAAAGAGAGATTATTACACATGATAACTCTTTATTATCTTAAAGTCTTTAATTGATTAATTAATCATAATTAATAATTATACTTTGTCACTCAAATAACATAAAATTTATCATTTTTAAAATTAGAAGTTCAATTTTTCACCATAGTGTACAAAAATAATAATTATACTTTAATTACAATTATTTGAAGATGCTCTGGAAAGATAATATTTTAATTGTGGGTAACTTATAAATGATTTTGTCACGACAACTTACATTGAATCGTTATCTAACATTTATTTATTTTTGACAAATCACTGTCAATGACCTACATATTGGTTTTATAACATGCAATAATTCAGATATCATATGTTAGCTAACTTTATAATACTCTTTTGTCTAATCATTAAAGCTTTGTGTTGTGATTCATATCTTTATGGTTCAATATATATATATATATATATATCTCTTATACACATCTAGATGTGTATAAGAGACAGGGTGAAACATAGGAAAATAATTTCATATTGATGCAAAATGATCAAATAAATGACTTCCTTTATACTTCTTTGATCACATATTGAAAAAAGAAAATTTAATTTCTTAATCTAATATGTTGAGTATTTAGGCTACTTTACTTTGAAGAGTATTATATATATATATATATATTATATATATATATTATTATATATATATATTGAACCATAAAGATATGAATCACAACACAAAGCTTTAATGATTAGAACAAAAGAGTATTATATAAGTTAGCTAACATATGATATCTGAATTATTGCATGTTATAAAACCAATATGTAGGTCATTGACAGTGATTTGTCAAAAATAAATAAATGTTAGATAACGATTCAATGTAAGTTGTCGTGACAAAATCATTTATAAGTTACCACAATTAAAATATTATCTTTCCAGAGCATCTTCAAATAATTGTAATTAAAGTATTAATTATTATTTTTTGTACACTATGGTGAAAAATTGAACTTCTAATTTTAAAAAATGATAAATTTTATGTTATTTGAGTGACAAAGTATAATTATTAATTATGATTAATTAATCAATTAAAGACTTTAAGATAATAAAGAGTTATCATGTGTAATAATCTCTCTTTTAGATTTTCCACAATTAAAATGTATATTAAGTCATTGCCTTTGGTAATGACTTGTTATCAAATTCCCAAATCTATTTTTTTTTT
>NC_052356.1:27688334-27830928 GCF_009727055.1 Benincasa hispida
ATAGAGTGGAGAATTCGTGTCACACTCCCTCTCGTTCTTATTTCCCTAAGTTTGGAAAGAGGCATGAAGATGACAGATACCATCCTTTTGGTGATATCTACTGTCCATTTACCCTAGTTATGATCTTAATCTCATCTTCTCTTGTCCCAGGGTGAGCTATTTTAATTCTCTTATAACCTAATCTTATTACACGTGCATGCAAAGCTCAACCAACCTATGTGGAGCTACAGAAACATATTCTCATAGTCAGGGTTACCTCTCTTCATAGGCTCAGAAATTGGATTAAAAAATCCTTTGACCATCCTATACAAGATTTCCTCTACATGTTCAAAAATCGGGTCTATAGCCCCTCTAATCATCCCGTTCCAGATTTTGTTCACTAGCTTAGAGTCTAGAACCACATCCTCTGACTATCCTGTGCGGCTTAACCATCCTATTTCATCCCAGTCTTCACTTAGCCCTCTTCCAGATGTTTTATTATGCTAACCACAGTTTTCGTACATCTAATTTGTTTCCCGAAGCCAAACTTCTTATAGTTTATTATACCCCAACTCTTTTAGGTACACACATTTGAACAATTCGATCAAGGAATTGTCTATCTAATTCGAGAGTGACTCGATTCATGCCTACCTTCCCCATCCCATTTCCGGTATCGCTTGTGAGTTTTGGCTTTGGGTTACCAGCTAGGTCTACTACTTTGACTCATGATTTAAGTGCTAACTGACACGCTGATTTTCCTAATGTATTTTAACTTCCCAATTCAACCCCTAGGCTTTCTAGAAACTTGCTTTGACATTACCTAATCCCTAGGTTTCCTTAATCTGTAATCCTAGGTTCTCATAACCTTTGTTTTAATCTTAACTTCCCAATTTCTAGAATCTCTGTTCTTGACTCGCTCAATCCCCAGATATTTCCTCAAACATGGTACTCCATAGATTTTTATAACCTAACAAACTCCCCTAAATTTTCATAAACTAACTTTCCAAGGTTTTCATGAACCTCTAACTCTACCTTCCACCAATTCTCAGGTTTTCTCAATATCTTATGCTCTGATACCAACTTTTCACACCCGTTCTCGAGCTTACCTCTTTCACTCGGAAGGAGGCGTGAGGACGACACATATCATCGTTTTGTGATATCTGCTGTCCACTTATCCTTATATGCTAGATAATTCTTATAACACAATGTGTTAAATTTCCAAATAAAACTTAATCTTGAATTTACAAATTCAATCTCAAACTATAAAATCTCAAATATTTCCAAGAAAAAAGAGGAGAAGGCTTACAATTCGAACCTCCGAATATAAATGATCTAGATAATATAGTTTGGGGTCAAATTTTGATAACATTTTAGGAACTAACATCATCTTCTATTATATCAAATAATAGTTAACTCTATTTGAAAATCCTTCCGAAACTATTTCTGAACTTTAGTGAATCCAAATGGGCCATAAACTTATAATATAAAATTCATATAAATAAAATTTAAATGAATTAATAAAAAATATTCAATTAAATAATATTTGTTTTAAAATATTAGTAAATTATTGTAAAATCATCCACAAATAAAGAAGCAAATACTGAAACTTACAATATTTATCAAAGACATTTAAAAATAAAATTAAAAAGAAGTTTTTATGTATCAAATTTTCTAAAACAATTTATTTAAAAAAAATATATCTATAATATCTAAAAGGGAATATGAGGAGTAACGTTTAATTTTCCCTCTTACCCCTTTTAGTTGATGGTCACGAGGTTATATAAGGTAACTTCACATTAAAATTATTAAATTAAAAAATTCCTCTATTTTATGTAATTCACGTTAAAACAAGGTTTTTTTTTTAAAAAAAATCACAATTTATCCCTAAAATCTAATAATCACGTTAAAGAAGGGAAAAATTAAAAGAATCATATTTTATGTTTAAAATCTCAAATTCACGTCAATTTTTTTAAAAAAAATTTCTATTTTTTGGCATGTTAAATAATAGTAGATTTCTTTTTTAAAAAAATCGCATTTTATCCTTCTATATCTCATGCTATATCACGTTAATATAATTTGATGTAAAATAAATTCAAATTATGTTTTTTATTTTTATTTTTATGAATAGCTAAATTCAACCTCTCATTTCATAGGTATCTCCTCTCCATTTTCTTTCTTTTCTTTTTCAAAAATTTTGTTACCCCCAACTTTTTTGCTTCTATTTTTTTTTTTTTTAGAAATCGTAGAAATTTTGTTGTAGCATTCAAGTATATATATCTTAAATTTTGTTAATATCAATATATTTTCTTTTCCTTCTTCTTTTTAAAAAAATGTTGATTGATTATGTTTCATGTTGTTGGAGTTTATGTCTTTACTCTCATGTATGTTGTGGTTTGTAAAGATAAATTACATATCGAATAAAATATTATGAAACTTAAACATGTATGTGGAGACATACAAGTAGATACTGTTTAAGTAATAACCTAAATGGTTTGTAGTATATGGATAATGTTGGGTATCTTATTTTGATGAGCCAATGAATACGACCTGCTTTGTAGATGTTACAATTGTTGTAAAGTGCTACAAATGAACTGATCCTGATCATTCATGGAGAGACATGCGAGTGAGGGTATTCTATACAAAGAGTCCAGACCATGAAATGAATGGACTCTATATAACACCATTGATAGAAGAGACTTATATTTTACAAGGATGACCATAGGTGACTTGACCTTAATCCTGAGTGAGTTGTGAACTTCTGTCTATGAGGGCGATCCTTTGATTTGTATGGGTGAGAGAGGCTAAATTAGCTAACTCAACAAGCCTACCATTTTGGGGATTTGTCCGAGTGGGAAGCTGGGAATACAGCTACACAAGATGAAATTCATTCCTTCTCGCCCTTAGAGGAAGTAGACAAATTTCTCCCTTAATAGCTAGTTTTGGGTCTTGAACATTGACGTTTCAATCTCTCACTGGTCCGAGAAGTTTTAGTTTGTAGTTGGACTATAAACTGTTTGTTCATTAGAGGGATCAGTGGTATTTAAGGAGTTAGATATAACTATAGGGGTAAAATGGTAATTTGACCCACATGTAGTTATAAGCGATTTATGAAGGATTGACTCACTGTTGATTGGTTATATCCTTGGACACAAAAATATATGTACAGTGCAAATATGCAGCTATTGGTCTTTAATGGAGTGCCCAGTAGTTAAGGAATATTGATTAATTTAATTAAAGATTTTAATTAATTAATCTCATGTCATTGAAGTTTCTAATTTGTAGGTCTATAAGGTCCCCTTGTTAGCTCATTAAAGAAAAAGAGAAATGATTTGAATTTTTCAATATGATATGGTTAATTATAGATCTGATCTATAATTTAGAGAGAAATATTTGAATGGGATTCAAGTATTAAATTCTTATGAATTTAATTCATAAAGAACTAATTAATTAATTTTGAGAGGTGGAGGCAAATAAACATATGATGTTTATTAATTAATTAAATATATTTTAAATTAGATTTAATATGATTATTTAATTAATGGAATAATTAATCAAATAATGATTATTTAGTTAAATTCGTTCTAAGAGTAATTTTAGAAAGCTATAGAGAAAGTCTTCATATAAATTCATCATTTTTCCCAAATTAGAAAAAAAGGGATTTCATTTGATGAAACCCTAGCCTCCAAATCATTTTCCTCTCAAAATTTCTCTTCTCCATATTCTTTATTCTTCTTCCTTAACCAATGTGTGAAAGACCACTCTTCTCTCCTTCGTTCATAGAGAATAACGAGGTCTCACTTATGGTGTTGTCTATTGTTCGTTGGAGAATCGTTCCGTAGAAGACGACGAATTACGAAAAGTTCGAGAATCGACGAAGGTATGTGAAATTCTTCTTCCCATTTCTGCTCTTCAAATAACATGCTGGTTTATTGAATGTTTATCCCCTGTTTGGTTCTGTTCTTATACTGATTTTGTTTCATTTAAACTAAAAAAACGAAATGCAAGGTGTTCACATGCTTCCGCTCGGGATTCAATCCTTTCAATTGGTATCAGAGCCAACTTTCTCGCATTTCGCTCTTTGGTTTTATTTTTGAAATAAAATAGCTTAGAGGTGGGGTTTCTGTTCTGCATTTTGAAAGTTTGAGCATCGGCTTGCAATATTGAATGTTTATGATTTTTGGCACATAGAACTTGCAATTTAATTTGATTAAAATGTAAGGGCCCAGTGTTTTTGGGCAAATTTCTTGGGTCGAGTTTGTAAGTCTGTGTCGATCGTGGAGTAAGTGTTGCTAAAAAGATCGGTGAAAAATGGAGCCAAAACGAAGCAAGTTCGGAGCAAAAATCACTCAAAAAGGGCATTCTGCCCAGCAGCGTCACAATGCTACAACGCGATGCAGAAGGCAGGTGCTACGACCGTTCGAGGCTGATGTGCTACTGTGGTGTTGCAGATCTGTATATTTTTTAAATGCGTATGTAATAGGTATCATTTTGTTGGTTGGTGTGTTGGTTGTAGCTCTTACCAACAATTTTGAGGTCGTGGGTTTCAGTATACCGATGTACTTTTTTTTGTTTTCCTTTGTTTTTTATGTTTTTTTTATTTTAATTAATTAGATTAATATAAATTAGTTATATTAATTTAATTAACTTTAGGGTGCCAAAATTCGATCCAATTAATTGTTGATTAATTTAATTATGCATGAGATGTATGATTTAAATTAGTGTTGAATGGTGCATAATGTATGTCATTTAGATTTAAAAACCCGTCTTAGGACAAACATGTAGGAACACTAATTACAGAGGACCTATGAGCGGAAGCGGATCGTTCAAATCCCATTGTGAATGAACACATGCTTTTACGGTCATACAAAATAGATTATGCATTATAAACTAAATTACAACGTGCTTTGAATATAAAAACTAGGGATTAAAAGACTATATCTTTGAAGAACCGTTCTTCAAGTATAATCCCTCGATTGTTCACCAATGTGTCGAACAATACGAACACAGCAAACAACTCAAACTCCTCGAACAAGTAACGAGCAACAACTCGATCCTCAAACAAACCGGACACTACCACAATATTACCTTGGTATTCTCGGTGTGAAAATCTAGGAGTGGTGGGCTTTGACTTACTTTGGTTAGAGGGAAGGTTTAGAGATTAGCAGGAGGACGATCGAGTAAACAAATAACTCTATCGTGTAGAAAATGAAGTCTATCACATAGACTCGATGCTCGATCATTTTGATATTGAAACTATCGTATAGTCTCCTAATTACTAAACTGGTAAGTTGTTTTCCGTGTGTATTGGAATAATAAAAACAATTTTTATTTTATCCCAATTTGCTATAAAATCGTATAAATACCCACTAAGGGTGGTTATTTGAGAAAAAGAATTTAATTATCAAATAATTAATAAATATAAATAAATATGATAACTAACTTATCATATTATATTTACAATCTATAGTTTTAGTATTGCATCATTATATATATAAAAACATAGTTCTTTCTATTTTATGGTTTTTAATATAAATCATACTTATATTAAATTTAATAACTACGAATCTAATTCATAGAAAATATATTTGAATCATATTCAAATATTAGTTCTCCCAATCAAACAATAATGTATCAATACATATATCAATTATATCATATATAATCGAATTAATTTAATTATATCATATATAATCAAATTCCCTCTTATTAATTTGAACATTTCAAATTAACCCAAAAACTGATTCTCAACTTAAATCCATTGAGCTACCAAGGGGACTTAATGGACTTATAGCTTGAAGCTCCAACGGTATGTGAATAACTGATTAAACTCTTTAATCACATTATCCATCATCAGTTAATTGCCAAGCACTCCATTAAAGATTGACAGCTGCACTCTTTGCACTACAAATATATTTCTGTGTCCATTGGATATAACCAATCAATAGTACGATGACCCTTCACAAATCGCTCGTAAGTACAGTTGGGCCAAATTACTGTTTTGCCCCTATACTTACATCTAACTCTTTAAGTACCATTAATCCCTCTAATGAACAATAGATCATAGTCCCACTATGACTAAACCCCTCTTGGGCCAAGAGAGGATGTGGCGCCACATTGTTCAAGACTCGGAATCAGTTATTAAGGGAGCAATTTATCTACTTATCTCTGCTTTAGGGAAGGAGTCAATTCCATTTTGTGTAGCTGAGTTTCCAAGTCCCCAATCAAATGAATCCCCAAAATGGTAGGCTTGTTGAGTCAGTGATCTAGCCACTCTCACACATGAAAATCAAAGGACCGACCTCATAGGCAGGAGTTCGCAACTCACTCAAGATTAAGGTCATGTTACCTATGGTCATCCTAATGAAATGAAAGTCTCAATTATGAACGATGTTATATAACGCGACTAAACATTTCGTGATCCGGTTTTATACAAACTCCTTTGTATAGAATATCCCCGCTCACATGTCTAATACACGAATGATCAGGATCAGATCTTTTGAAGCACTTTACAACATTTATAACACCTACAATGCGAGCCATAATCGTAGTGTCACTAGGATAAGGTATCCAGCCTTATCCATATACTACAGACCATTTAGGTTATCACTTAAAATACGATCCACTTGTATGTCTCCACATACATGTTTAAGTTACAACGATAACCATGGATCTTAGTTTATTGGTTTGTGATTAATACAACTAAAATATCAAATGTTTTAGACATAAGTGAATAAAATATCATATATTATAAATCACATAATGTTTGTTCATACAAGTGTTTACAAACTACAGGACCCTATGAGATCTAGGGCATCAACCCCAACAAAACATATTCATGCATCATATTTAAATAGAAATGTTATATTTTTGAATGCATGATTAAATTAGCATGCTCATGCATCTTAATATAAATGTTATATTATTTAGATGTATGATATATTAAGCATGTTCATGCATCATGTAATATTATAATTGTTATAATGTATGATGGCATGATAGTTGTGGTGCTTAATGATTGTTTAATATAAGAGTTATATTTTACAATAGAAAAAGAATTTGCATTGAGCACGATATTACTTAGATTAATATAAACACTATATTTAATCAATGTCACAAATGAAAATTTATAGATTTTATTTTTCATATAATGGTGATAAGGATAACGAAATTAGAATTAAAATCAATAATCAAGAGTTGCATGCAAACATAGGTCCAAATTAATTTTAAATGGTTTAAAATTAATTCACCTAGACTTATATTAAACGCGTTTCTAATGAGATTAGAAATAGGTTAATCTTTTAATTCTTTTTAATAGGATTAACATGAACTCCGATTAAAAGATTAATAATTTATAAAATGACTGCCCATAAGGGATTTTTGTCTAAGGAACATTCTATCTAGGCTGAGGTTTTTAAGTTGACGGAAACATAATACCTTTACCTGGGAACTGACCTGAAAGGTGAATTGGGCAAATATTTTATAAGCATGCAATAAGTGATCAATTTTATTAAAGAGTTTAATGAATTAGATTACATATTGTTAAAATATTCAATATAAGCTTTATATTGGGCAAATTAACAATGACTTAGATAAATTAAAGTAGCCAGATTTATCTAAGTATGAAACCCTAAAATTTTAAAATACTTAGTGGAAGAAAAAAGATGTACAATATGTCAAATTTTTCACTCACGTTCTCCATAAAAGTTCACACCGTGAGACTCATGCTTGGCCTCGTGGCGTCCTGAGAGCGTCCCTCTTCGAATGATATTTGTATGGGTCAATGTCAAGGTGAATGAGGAGAGTGTTTATAGTAAGTGGGAGAGAGGGACTCCCCTTACTAGAGTGTAAATATATTTATAGTGCACTCCCCTCACTGTAGATATATTTTCCACTTAGTCGAATGGGGATTCGTTAACTAATGGGTCATTCCACTAAAGCCCATAGTTACACTCCCCTCACTATAGATATATTATGTTCACATGATTTAACCATAATCAACAAGTTGACCCTTCACAGGTTGTTCGTAATAACGACTGGGTCAAATATTTGTTTTACCCCCGAGATTATGTCTTATTCCTCAAGTCCATACTGATTTTCTAATGAACAACTGGTTTGTAATCACTAAACTAAACTTTCTCAGCTCAATGAGAGGGTGAGACCCCATGTTCAAGACCTAGATTCAGTACTTGAGAGAACAACCTTTCTTCTACCCCTAAATCAGGTAGGCGTGAACTCCGTCTTGCACTCTATGTCCCCAGCTATCTATCCGGTCTTACCCCTGAAATGGGAGTCTTATTGAGCCGATGCTGTTGAGCCAACTCTCAACTATGAAAATTTAAGGGCAATCTCGAATAAACAGGAGTTCATAGTTAGTTCAGTATTAAGATTGAGTTACCTAGGTCATCTAGATGAAATAGTCAATCTTAAATAGTAAACAATATTATAAAGTAAGAGTGACTTATTTCTTGGTCCTAATCTTATGCAAACTTATTGCATAGGATGCCCTCACTCCTCATATCATAACATATACAAATTAGGATCACATCGTATGTGGCACTTTACAACTCTTTGTAACAATTACAGAGTATGCCGCATCCAATAGTGTTACCAGAATAAAGTATCCAACCTTATTCATGTACCATAGATCATTTTGACTATTTACTTGAATCTGATCCACTCTTATATCTTCACGTAAAGTTCAAGTACTCATACAATAGTCATGGGTCTTAGTTTATTGGATTTAGACTTTCATACAATTTATGAGATCAATAACAAGTATATTGATAATAGGAAATGTTTATTATTTTACAAACTGCAAGTTTTTAGGACATAAAACCCAACAATGATTTCTTGAGCAAACCAATGGTGACTAATCGTCATAGGAATAAGAGTTATTCTGGTGTGACGATTGGTTGAGAAGTGTCTCAATTCAGTAGAGGAGTGACCGACCACCCTTCGTGATGAGATTCAAATCTTGAATGGAAGTGTGTGAACGCCTTGCATCGCGCAAATCGATTTTTACATATACAAAATCAGTGTAGTAAAATAAAAAATGACATGCTTTAGAGAAAGGAAAGAACCATTCTCACATTTGTAGATTCCCAAGTTCCTAGAACGATCCTCTCGATATTCCAATGAATGACTCCTCTAACAATCTTGAATATGAATGTCTCCTCGAATAATCTTGAATACAACCACGAGAATAACCTTGTTATTCTCAAGGATTCCAATAGAAGGATGAGTGGTATCAACTATTAGAAGAGATTGAGGAGAAAAAAAAACTTTTGGGAGAGTAGATAGGATTTCTTTTTGTGGCTTAGGGAAAAATTTGCACAATGAATATTTTTTTTTTCAAAAGGGCCATGGGGAAGACTTTAAATAAAGAAGGGTCAACCCCTTTCTTCAAGTCTTTTTCCAATTTTTTCTTGTGCATAATTAATTAAATAAGACTCATTTAATTAGTTAGCACATAAATTAAATAACTATTTATACATTAAATCCAATTTAATGTATATATATTTAATTATCATAAACATCGTATGTCTATATGTAAGACCTCTCTATTTATTAATTAATTTTTTGTGAATCTAATTCACTTGAATTAATTATTTGAATCTCATTCAAATGTTTCTTTCCAACTTAATTTGAATTATAGATCACAATCATAATCAATTACATATTAATCAGATTAATATACATTTTCCTCAAATCGATTTGAACAATTCAAATCATTCCTCTTTAATATCCTTTAGTGAGCTAACAAGTGGATTTGGTGGACCTGTAAATCAGAAGCTCCAACAATATAAGATTAATTGGCTAAACCCATGAACCAAGTTAATTAATATTCGTTAACTGTGGGTACACTCCACTAAAGACCCACAATTGCACTCTTCGCACTACATATATATTTTGTGTCTACGAATATAGACCAATAACAACAAGTTAGTCCTTCATGAGTGTTCGTAACTTTAACTTGGTCAAGTTACCATTTTACCCTTGGGTTACCACTGACTTTTTAAGTACCAGTGCTCCTCTAATGAACAACCTATTTATGGTCCAACCAATAAACAGAAACCCCCTCTTGGCCCAATGAAAGGGTAGAAACCTTTGTTCAAGTCTTGGAGACACCACTTGAGGGAACACTCATCTACTTACCTTGAAGATGGGAAGGAGTGAATTTCATCTTGTATTATTATGTTCACATCTCTCCTCTCAGAATTGTCCCCAAAATGGTAGACTTATTGAGTCGACGAACCGACCACTCTCACCCATACAAATCAAAGGACAATCCCTCGCGAACAAAAGTTTATAATATAATCAAATTAAGACTAAGTTGCTTAGGTCATCCTAGTGAAATAGAAACCTAACTAGTCAATGGTGTTACATCTAATAGTTACTATTTTGTGATCTAATCTTATGCAAACTCATTGCATAGGATATCCCTACTTACACGTCACCTATACGAACGTGTTGGATCATTGCGTTTGTATCAAATACAAAGTGAGTCGTATCCATAGTGTTATCAGGATAAGGTATCCAGCCTTATCCCTATATTATAGACCCTTTAAAATGTATCTTGAATGTTGATCCCTATATGTCTCCACATACAGTTCAAGACTCAAAAGGAAGCCTTGGATGTTAGTTTATTGAATTTAGGGTTATTAAGACAAAATAAAAAAACAACACAATAACATTTATTGAATTAACGTTTATAACTCTTTATTGATGAGGTCAATTAATAAAATTTACTATCTACTTATGGAACTTTCTAGAATGGGCAACATTTGCCTCTCCTTCTACTGGTCTCTTACCTTTCATAAGTGACTCATAAGTCTATAACTCATTAAGAAAGGTAGTCAGAGTGTACTATATTTTGTTCATAACTGCATTGCTACAGAATTGAAGAAAACTCTTTGAAAGAGATTCTAAAATAAAGAACACCCGACTCTGCTCGTCGATGACCGCTCTGTTCATTTCGACAACATTGAACTGGACTATCAGGTCGAGAATATGTTCTCTCACTAACTAGCCTTCCTTCATGCACGTATTGTAAATGTACTCGAACGTCTCATGCCAGATTTGAATGGATGGTTGTCCAAACATCTTCTGAAGGGACTCCATGATTCTTGGTAAAAACACGCAGACATCATGGCCTCATGTTTCTTGGTAAAAACGTCAGATAGACTTCATAGCCTCATGCTCGTTAATGACCGCTCTGTTCATTTCGACAACATTGAACTGAACCATCAGGTCGAGAATATGTTCTCTCATTAACTAGCCTTCCTTCATGCACGTATTGTAAATGTACTCAAGGGTCTCGTGTCGAATTTGAATAGATGGTTGTTCAAACATCCCCTAAAGAGACTCCATGATTCTTGGTAAAAACGCACAGACATCATGGCCTCATGCTGCTTCTTGGTAAAAACATCAAACAGACTTGCCAAGATGTAGACTCGAGCCTTGTCATTGTCCTTTGTTCAATGGTCATATGCATCCTTCTATGCTCGAGATGCATTGCAAGCAGGTACTGGAGAACATTCCTCTATTAAGACAAATTGCAAATCATCAATAACTAGAATCGTATACAGGTTAGATTTCCATGTTGCATAGTTTTCACCGATTAGTTTTTCGTTTTTAAGCAAGGAAATGATTGTGGAAGACATGCTGAAATAAATAACAATCAATTGACCGTAATAGTTATATTTGTCTTAACCCATTATATAATTATCCAATCAATAAAAACACATATAATCATAGAACCCTAATTAAACTATTGATTTTAGTTTTTGCAATGATACTTCAGAGGTTTAGTGCAACAACCACCAAACGGTGATTAGCTACTCCTCCTCTAAATTAAGATAATCTCAGCCAATCACTAATACCAGAATAAATCTTATTCCTATAGTTTTTAGTTACCGTTGTTTCAGTCGAGGATTCATTAACTAGCTTAATTCATCTAATAAGTATGACCCTCTCATTTTCGGATCCCAGAGGTATGCTTCAATAAGTTACTAAAAGGAAAGACAACTGTTGAAGATTAACCTAAGAAACCCTATCTATTGCTAGAGTTTGCGTTGTTCTGACTCCTATGATTAGGCCCTCCGAAGGGATGGTTGCTCCAGGATGACACGCAAGTGGACCGTAGGAATCTCACGGTGCAACCATATGGAGGATATGGTAGGATAAGTTGACATGCATCTCTCTCCCACTTACTATGAACACTTTCCCTATTCACCTTGTTATTAACCCATGCAAACACTTTCCGAAGGGAGGCCACACCAGGGCGACAAGAAGTCGAGTATGGATCTTACGGTATGAACTCTTAGGGACATGAAAGCTAAAGCTTAATATATCACATATACCAATTTCCTCCCACTAAAGTATTCTAATATTTTTAGGGTTTATTATACTTAGTTTAAAAACGGACTAATAAATTTATCTAATTCCTTTTAATTTGCTCAATATAACATTTATATTGAACGATTTATCAATATTTGATTTCACTTATTAAACTCTTTAATAAAATCAATCATATTGCATACTTATAGAATATTTACCCAATTCACCTTCCAGGTTGGTTCCTAGGTGGAGGTGTTTCGTTTCTATAAGCTTAAATACCTCGCCTAAACATAATGTTCCTTAGACAAAGGTCCATTATGGGCAATTATTTTATAAATTTAATCTTTTGATTAAATTCATTTTAATCCTATTAAAACATATTAAAAATATTAACCTATTTATAATCCCATTAGAAATAACTCCAACATAAGTCTAGGTTGATCAATTTTAAACAATTTAAAATTAATTTGGACCTATGTTGGGATGCAACTCTTGATTGTAGATTTTAAACTATCTCGTTAAAACTATAACACTTACATTTTAATGCTTTATTAAAAACTATAAATTTGCATCTAACATTGATGAAATACAACAGTTATATTTATCTAAATAATATCATGCTCTATGCAAATTTCATTTTCATTTGATAAGTCAATCATATAAATCATACATGAAAAATAAGCCTTCACATATATCATTCCACTATGTATTATAACAATTTTAATATAGCATGATGCATGGACATGCTTAGTGTAATCATACATCATTATAACATAACACTTATATCATGATGCATGAGCATGCTAATTTAATCATGCATCCATGAAATATAACCCTTATATTTATTTATGATGCATGTACATGTTTATCCTAAGGTAGGTATTTTGAATCTATATGACATACAATATGTAATATGAATTCAAATATTAATCTAAACATACATCTAATGCATAATTAAATTAATTTAACAAGTAAAAAACTGGACCAATTTTGGCACCCTAATGCAAAAATAATTAATTTAATTAATATAACTATTATATCAATTTAATTAATTAATATTAATTAAAAACAAAAGCAAAATTAGATCAAATGCTTCAACAGTTGTATCACTCCTCACGCGTGCACTGCCACTGTTCCATCAAAGTTCACAGCATCGTAACGCCGAGGGGCAACATCGTGACATTATGAATTCCATGTGTTATGCCATACCGCCTCACCTTTCAGGGTTGCAATGCTGCTATAGTAGCGTCATGGCGCTGAAAGGCAGAATGCCTTTGTTTTGCACTTTTTCATCTCCGAACTTGCCCTGAACACCTCTGTTTCTTTCGATCTCTTCAGCAACAATTGCTTTATCGATCGACACGAATTTATAGACTCAAAGCAAGAATTAAATTTACCCAAAAAATACAATGGACCCTTACATTTTAATCATATTAAAAGTAATCTAAGTGACAAAATAAAAAAAAAAATCCAATCTTGCAAATCTTTATTCAAAATGTAGATTCAATAACTCACCTCTAAACTGATTTTGGTCAAATATATATATATATATAAAGAACGAAGATGCAAGAAATTAGGCTCTAATATCAATTGATGGGATTCAAATTCTGAACAGAAGTGTGTGAATGTCTTGCATCCCGCAAATCAATTTTTACATAAACAAAATTAATGTACTAAAATAGAAAATAACATACTTTAGAGAAAGGAAAGAACCATTCTCACCTTTGTAGATTCCCAAGCTCCTAGAATGATCCTCTCGATATTCCAATGAACGACTCCTCCAACGATCTTGAACACAAACGTCTCCTCGAACAATTTTGGACACGACCACGAGAATAACCTTATTATTATCAAGGATTCTAATAGAAGAATAGGTGGTATCCAACTATTGGAAGAGGGTGAAGAGAAAAAAGCTTTTGGGAAAGTAGAAAGAATTTCTTTTTATGGCTTAGGGAAAAATTTGCACAATGAATGCTTTTTTTTAAAGGGCCATGAGGAAGACTTTATGTAGAGAATGGTCGACCCCCTTCTTCAAGTCTTTTTCCAATTTTCTTTTGTGCACAATTAATTAAATAAGACTTATTGAATTAATTAGCACATTAATTAAAAAATATTTATACATTAAATCCAATATAACTTATATATATATATTTAATTATCATAAATATCATATGTCTGTGTCCCTCATGGTTGCAATGGAAACAGATTCCCTTGCAGTCTTGGCCTTCTTGCCCTTCTGAACAATAGCTGGTGGGTTAGCTTTTCCCTTTTCACCTTTCTTCTTCTTCCACTTTTTGATGCTGGAATAAGAAGTCATAAACTTAGTTCTAGAGGATGATCCTCTGAAAAATTTGGAGGACGAGGCAAAATTTACCTCTCCCTTTTGTTCCTTGCTTTTCATCAAGGATTGGAAAGTCTATAGCTAACTGAGCAAAGTGGTCAGGTTGTAGTCAATCCTGTTCATAAAGCATTATTGCGGAACTATAGGAAACTTTCAGGCAAAGATTCCAAGATGAAACTAACCTGATTGGCCTCATCAATGACAGACCCATTCATCTTCGCCATGTTGAAATGGCCATGTTGAGAACGTGTACTCTAACATATGCCCCCTCTTTCATACGGACATTGAAGATGTGTTTTACTTCGTCATGCTTGAATTGTGCGAACGATTGTTTGAACATCCCCCGCAGGGACTCTATGATCTCATGGGCAGTGATCATGAGCTCATGCTTCTTGGCCAAGACTTCAGAAAGGCTTGCTAAGATATACACTCAGACCTTTTCATTTACACTACCCAACACTCATATGCCTCTTGAATATTTTGAGTGGCATTTTGAGCTAGTATAGACGGACAATCCTCCATAAGGACAAATCTAAGGTCATCGATGATTAAAATTGATTATGTTTTTTCACGTAGTATAATTTTCCTTGGTAAGTTTGTCAGTAGGAATAAGTTTAGGGTCACGAAAGTCATAATATAATTCGCTAAAACCATACAATTTATTTATATTAGTACTTTATGCATTAACCCATTTGCAAAAACCAATCAAATTTAGCAAAATAGTCTAATGTACCCTAAGTGACATATATTTTGCGATAATGTTTCAATAAGACAAGACAAAAGTCACTCAGGTGCCCCTTCACTGAAATGAGACTATATCAACTAATAGACAGAACAACTCCTTATTACTATAATTATCAGTCACCATGGTTCGGTCCATGACGGTATGCGCAAGTGCACATAATCGAAGCAATAAATCCCAAATAGGGTATCGTCCTCAGGGACAGGCATGAGTAAAATTTTCCTAACTTAACTATCATAATTCTTCATCAATTTTATCTAGGCAACCAAAAAATTATTTTTATCTATTATTACGGATAATAAAAATTCAATCACACAAGAACAATTTAGAGAAATACAATTCCAGTGTGT
Organism: Benincasa hispida; assembly: GCF_009727055.1. Classification (NCBI taxonomy): domain Eukaryota; kingdom Viridiplantae; phylum Streptophyta; class Magnoliopsida; order Cucurbitales; family Cucurbitaceae; genus Benincasa; species Benincasa hispida. Next base: position 27,704,086 of record NC_052356.1, read on the forward strand.
TGTTTCATTTAGGGAATACAATGAATATGACATGCAATTGATTGAAATTGATAGATTGAGGCTAGAAGTTCTAAAATTAGGAAATCCTCTCTCGAGCTCAAACCATCCTAATAACTACCCATCGACCCAAATCTCTTCTATCGCTTGAATAGTTACAACATTAAGACCTTTAATCGCACCCCTTATTATTCTAAATTCACTCTCATGCACTTTCGAATAACAATATAAATTATTTGGTCCAACGAATTAAATTCTCTCTCGAGACATCTAATTAACTTAAGTTCATTCAATTAGTGACTAATTAATCAAAAGCATTAAACACAAACAATTCAGAAATCTATGCAAAATCAATCAATTGTAAATTCAATATGCAAAGTAACATCCCTAAAATCCACAAACACCCTAGAATAAAAGAGTTTAGCCACACATAATAATGTTCAACAAACAAACAATCATTATGATGGAAAATAAATTAACAAAGAAGAATGATCTCTCCTCAATACGTTCGAAACCCAATCACGATCTTCTTGACTCTTACCACGAATACCAGACTGTTCTTCAACAAAACTACACGATTACGATCAATCTTCCCGTCACAATCAATCCAGAAATGTGCTGAGATCAACTCTCAATTAAAATCTCGAGTCTTTAACCAAAAAAAATTAGAATTGCTCTGCTTTGGCTCTTGTACGAACTAGAATTTAGATAAAATCTATCAAAGTTGGCTCTCTATTTTCCTCCCCCTCTCTTTTTTTTCGACCTAGCGCACAACGCTGTTATTTATAATATGCTCGTAGCGTTGTAACACTGCAAACCAGCGTTGCAATGCTAGTGTCATGCCAACCGCGCGCCAAAGTCATAGCATTGCAATGCTACAAGTAGCATTACAATGCTGCTCTATTCCAAATTGCTCTCGGGTCTACAGCATCAGGGAGCAGCATTGCAACACTCTTCCAACGTTGGCTCCCCCGAATTGCCTTCCAAATTTGCCTTTTTTCTTGATCTTGGATCTTTGGTTTCTTCCTAATTCTATAGCCAACCCGTAGTTGCTCAAAATTGAAGTTTTGCCCCGGGTTTTTTTAATCATTTTCGAACAAATTTCTCCTGATGCTTAGTTTCCTGAAATTACTCAATAAACCACGTCAAACTAAACAAAACTAGCAATATTAGTTCTAAATTTGAAGATAATAAAAACACTTAAATGCTTTTCACCACCCCATAGTTAAAACTTTGCTAGTCCCTAGCAAAGAAAAGAAAGAAACACAAAGTAGGAGAAATAATGAATACTGAAATGAAAAAGGTTCAAGGCATACATTCTCTTATTCCGGTTTCATCAGCTTCTCAACATATACAACACTCATCCATAGAAAAATTTAGACACATTCTAATCTGTTGAGAGTTTCTAAAGCCAAAACTTTTTATCCTCCGCGCGTGTGTGTGTGACTCCTCCTTTAATTCAAATCTCAAAATCTGACTTAAGATTTAATTAAGCTTTATTAGTTTTCCCCCTAATCTAGCTCAAGCACTAACCATCAAGCATCACCACACTTAAAGTAATATGTCCACTAAGGTGCCTTATCTCTCCCCATTTCTGTTTTTCTTTTAACAGCAAAAGTGCCCTAAATTTGTATCATTTTACCTAGGGGCAATAACTTTCACACATCCATCGCAGGAAACCATACCTAGTCAATTCCCAGGTGTCCTAACTGATCACAGCAAAGGCAACTCTTTTTACCCCCGTCCATGCATATACATTGCAAGTTTACAATAAGAAAAATATATTTTTTTAAACACATGAGTATAATTTTCTCTTTTTTTAGTTATTTTTTTCTTTAAGGTAAAAACAATATTCTTTTCTTTCCTCTTAGTCTAACATTACAAACCATCATGCAAGACACTCTCTAACCAGTGGGCCTTTCGAGGTGACAACCAAATTGACTTAAATTAATGCTTTCAGTTAGAGGTTCTAAATTAAAGTGGTTTGTGCTCAAGATAACAGAGGATACAAAGAGGGATTCAGAACAAAGAAAACTCAAGACAGGATTATGTTATCCAATTTCTACTTCAAAGCATAACATACATCATGAGTGACTCATCAACCATCATAGTAAAAGAAAGCAATCAAAGAACACAATTCAATCAGTCTCAACATTCTTCCTAACCAAAATCAACTTTTTTTCAAAATTTTCAAAATTTTTCAATTTTTCCTCAAAATCAACAATAACATGCATAAAACAATCAACTCAAAACAACATGCATAAAAACACAAGATTCAAGCACAAAGTACACCCCCACCCCAAAACCTAAAAAGATGCATTGTCCCCAATGCATAACATCTAAAACAATCACACAACAGATGAATGATACAAGCCTGAGTAATGAGTAGGGATTCACGAATCTAGATGGCGAACTGGTGCTTGAAAACACTTGAGCATCATCTCCAACCTGAGGATAAAAAAAAATAATCATGAGGTGGCTCCCTATCCTAAAAAAAGTCAAATAACAAATAAAATCAAAATTGGATTAAAACTAGAACACTTAGGTTGTCTCCCAAGAAGCGCTTAGTTTAATGTCTTTAACTAGACCAAGTCTCTAATTCGGACAACTTTCAAGGTGGCTTCATCATTGCATGCATAGCAACACCTGAAATATATAATTTTCTCCCACACTGACATTCACATAAAAAATTAGTCGAAGAACAATTATAAAAAAAAGCATAATCTTTTCTCCCTTCATCCACCAGTTCAATATCTCCCTTAAGAATATAATCGAGAAGATTTACTGTACCTTTGGAGATTGTTCAGAACAACTTACCTTTTCCTTGCCCTTTCCTTTACCAAGAGATTGCTCAGAATGTTTACCATCTACTTCGTTGATCTTTTGGCATAAACTTACAGGCTCATTGGGTTTGGAAGAACGAAAGATGTTGAATTTTACCTCTTCATCGTTCACCCGAAGTGTAAGCTTGCCATCATAAACATCAGTCAAAGCTCTCTGTGGCTAGGAATGGTCGTCCAAGGATGATGGGAATTTTAGCATCTTCTTCCATGTCTAGGACCACAAAATCTGCTGGGAAGATGAAATCGTCGACCTTAACCAGAACATCCTCTACTGGGTAACTGAGGGAACGATCTGCCAATTGCAATGAGATCTTCTTCGGCTGTACCTCTTCTATGTCCAGTTTCCTATACAAAGATAAATACATCATATTAATTAAGGCTCCTAAATCACATAAGGCCTTATTTACCGTCAGATTCCTTATAGTGTAGAGGATTGTAAAACTCCCAGGATCCTTCAATTTTTGCAGTAGCTTCTTTTACAATATAGCATTGCATTCCTCATTTAAGCTAACCGTCTCATACTTTTCAAACTTCTCCTTTGAAGACAACATTTCCTTCATGGACTTCACATAATTTAGCATTTTTTCCAATGCATCTGCAAAAGGAATATTAATGTGAAGCTTCTTAAAAATATCCAAAAATTTAACAAACTGATCTTTCAATTCCTTTTTCTGAAAGCGTTGGGGATAAGGGATTTTTTCCAATACAGTAGGTGAAGGTTCAGAATTACTCCCTGATTTGGATGATACAGGAACATCACCCTTTTTTCCTTGATTCACATTACCAGCTGAAGAACTCAATACCACCTGTTCCTCTATCTGGTCTGTCACAGGATGCACAATATTTTTCCCACTTCTCAAGGTTATTGCTTTTCACTCTTCCCTTGGGTTTTTCTCCATACAGCTAGGGAAAACTCCTTTGTTCATTGTATTTAATGTAGCAGTGAGCTGGCTAACTTGAACCTCAAGGTTCTGGATAGCCTTCCCATGACTCGTTACCGTGCTCTCCAAGAGATTGGTTTTACTCCTTAACTTCTTTATGAAATCCCAAAGCAAAGCCTCCACAGATGGTTTCTTTTCAGAAAAACCTGGAGGTGCCTGCAAAACATTGTTATTGTTGGCATATGAAAAATTCCTATGATTGTGCAAACCTGGGTGATAATGAGTGGGTTGGTTTATCTGATAAGAATTTTGATGGGTTCTTTAAAATTGATTCGCTTGGCACACATAATTTGCCTACTCAGGGTTAGGTACCTCCCATGATGTGAGTGCATTACAAGTTGCCATCGATGCAATCGATGGTTGGGTACCTGTAGACAAGAGATTAATGGCATTAGTCAAAGTAGCCATCTACGCCTTTAAAGCATTTACCTCATCAAGTTCATAAACTCCAGCCACTCTAGATGAAGATCGTTTTGAGGACTAATTATAGCTCGTGGCAACCATGTCCTCCAATAATGCCTAAGCAGCATCAGCAATTTTTGCAAAAATTTAGCCACCTACAACGGCATCCAAGATGGATTTCGTTGAACTGGTCAACCCATTATAGAACAACTGGATTTGTAACCAGTCAGGATATCCATGCTGGGGACAATTCCAACAACTCCTTATAGCGTTCCCATGCCTCGAATAGCTGCTCGTCTTTTCTCTGTCTGAATCTACAAATTTTCGTTCTCAGTCTGCTCGTTTTTGCAGGAGGGAATAATTTATTTAGAAAGGTTTAGGCCAACTCATCCCATGTGCTTATACTTCCCATTGCAAGTGACTCCAACCAATCTTTCGTCTTATTCTACACGGAAAAAAGAAACAATCTCAATCAAATAGCATCAGAAGAGACTTCATTTATTTTTACCGTCCCGCTAATTTCACGAAAGTAGTAGTTGTGCTTATGCAAATGGAGTTCCCCTGAATCCGAGGTCCTGTGCCATCTAAATTAAACCAGGTTTTAGCTCAAAATTATTGACATTAATTAGGGTCCCAACAATGCCCGTCTGGGTTGTAAGGACAACTGGTTGGAAATAATCTCTGATAATTCTAACAGCTTTTCCTTGGTCTCCCATGGCATCGAGCTCAACTCTCATGTTCCTTCTTACTCTTCTCAAAGTCTATTCAAGTTCTGGATCACAAGGAACAGGTTCAGTCTGTTCACTTCTTCGTATACACAGTATTCTGTAACAACTACAAAAAAAAAAAAAAAAAAAAAAAAAAACAAAGACGCCCAGATTAAGATCAACTCAGTCTTAGCAATATTAAGATTGGAAAACATTTTCATGCCAGTCCCCGACAACGACGCCAACAACTTGACGGTATGCACAAGCGCATTCAATTGAAGTAATGAATCCCAAATAGGGTATCGTCCTCAGGGACCGATGCGAGCAAAATTTTCCTAACTTAGCTATCATAATCAATTTTATCCAGGCAACCAAAAGATGATTTCTATTTATAACTACGGATAACAAAAATTTAGTCACACATAAACACAATTCAGAGAAAAATAATTCCAAGGTGTTGTTTCATTTAGGGAATACAATGAATATGACATGCAATTGATTGAAATTGATAGATCGAGGCTAGAAATTCTAAAATCAGAAAATCCTCTCTCGAGCTCAAACCATCCTAATAACTATCCATCAACCCGAATCTCTTCTATCGCTTGGATAATTCTAGCATTAAGACCCTTAAATTGCACCCCTTATTATTCTAAATTTACTCTCATGCAATTTCAAATTACAATCTAAATTATTGGGTCAAACAAATTAAATTCTCTCTCAAAATATCTAATTAACTTAAGTTCATTCAATTAGTGAATAGTTAATCAAAAGCACTACGCACAAAAAATTTAGAAATCAATGCAAAATCAATAAATTGTAAATTCAATATTCAAAATAACATCTCTAAAATCCACAAACACTCTAGAATAAAAGAGTTTAGCCACACCTGATTTCGATAACAATATTCAACAAACAAACAATCATTATGGTGGAAAATAAATTAACAAAGAAGAACGATCTCCCCTCAATAGGTTCAAATCCCAATCACGATCTTCTTGACTCTTGCCATGAAATCGGACTGTTCTTCAACAAAACTGCACGATCATGATAAATCTTTCTGTCACGATCAATCCAGAAACACACTCAGATCAACTCACAATCGAAATCTCGAGTCTTCAACCAAAAACGATTAGAATAGCTTTGTTTTGGCTCTGTAAGGACTAAAGTTTAGGTAAAATCTATAAAAGTCGTCTCTCTATTTTCTTCCTCTTCTTTTTTTTCTCAAACCTGGTGGCACAATATTCTTATTTATAATATGCTTACAGTGTTGCAATGCTGGCATCATGCCAACCGCACGTCAGAGTCGTAGCATTGTAGCGCTACGAGTAGCGTTGCAATAGTGCCCTATTTCAAATTGCTCTTAAGTCTGTAGCATCAGGGAGCAGCGTTGCAGCACTCTTCCAATGCTGGCTCCCACCAATTTCCTTCCAAAGTTGCCTATTTTCTTGATCTTAGGTCCTTGGTTTCTTTCTAATTCCATAATCAACCTGTAATTGCTTAAAATTGGAGTTTTGCCCCTTTTTTTTTTTTTTATCATTTTCGCATAAATTTCTCACGATGCTTAGTTTTTTGAAATTACTTGATAAACCACGTCAAACTAAACAAAACTAGCAATATTAGTTCTAAATTTGAAGGTAATAAAAGCACTTTTTAGATGCTTTTCAGTCCAGAAATTGTTAAACTTGCTTAACATTTTTTTTGTAAGTGTAACCCTTCATTTTAGATTCTAAAGTTCCGCCCCAATGAGCCAATCGTAGGGAAAAATCGATTGGGGCAAAAACTAAAGCAACCATATCCATTTCTAGAGTTTGAAGTAAAGAATCATGCAAATGGCATCCATAGAGGGACACAAGCAAAGGTGCCTCGAGGCCAAGCATGAAACTTTACTACAAACTAATGAGAGAGATCGTTGGATGTGTTGACACACTTTACGCTCCCACTTACTATAAACACTCTTTCTATTCACCTTGATATTGACCTATACAAACACCATCTGTAGGAGGACACAAGCAAAGGTGCCTCAAGGCCGAGTATAGATCTCACGTTTGAACTTTTAGAGAGAAACGTGAAAAAGTAAAATGAAGTATCAAATACCTCATTTTTCTCCCATTGAGTGTTTTACCTAGGGCTATTTAACTTAGGAAAATCCTGCTATTGATTTTAACTAAATGATTATTTAATTTTCTCAAAAATAACACTTACTTTGGATGGTTAAACAACTTTGATTAATGTTTATTAAACACTTTAATAAACCTTAATCAACCATTGTATGCTTGTAGTAGATCTATCTAATTCATCATTCCAGGTAAGTTCCTAGGTAGGGTGTTACGTTTCCGTCAACTTAAATACTCCAGCCTAGACAGAACTAGCCTTAGACAAAAGGTCCCTTATTGATTCATTTGCTACAAATTTAATCCTATTAAATTGATTAAGGGATTAAACTTAATTTCTAATCTCATTAGAAATGTGATCTTAGGTCTATTTGAATCATATTTTAAAACTAATTTAAAAAATGATTTTAACCTAAGGTTTGCATGCAATTATGAATTATTGATTTTAATTTCTAATTTCATTTAATTATAACTTCTATAAAGTAAATGAAATAAATTAAAACCATGCAATTGCATTCATTGACACACTTAGTAAAAATATAACAATTATAAATTCTCTAAAGTAATGTAATGCTTCATGCAATTCTATTTCATTACTAACCATATATAACACTTATATAATAAAGTAATGAAACAACTAATAACATGCATCCACACATACATTCAACTATATATTATAACACTTATAATATAAATGATGTATGACTATGTTATTAATGCATGCAAATATATACTATAACACTTATATTATATCATGCATGAGCATGCTATAAAATTAAATCATGTAACTATATATTATATCATTTATAATATAAATGATGTATGAATAATGCATAACCTATGGTGGGATTTTTTACTATATGGATGTTGATAAAGATGAATGGATCAAAGTTATGGATCAAGAAATAGAGTCTATGCATTCCAATTCTATTTGGGAACTTGTAGATCAACTTGATGAAGTTAAATCCATAGGTTGCAAATGGATCTACAAGAGGAAACTATGTGTAGATGGAAAGGTGCAAACCTTTAAGGCTAGACTAGTAGTAAAATGTTATGCCCAGGTTGAGGGAGTGGACTATGAAGAAACTTTCTCACCTGTTGCTATGATTAAGTCTATCTGAATTCTCTTAACTATTGCCACATATTATGACTATGAGATATGTCAAATGGATGTTGAGATTTCCTTTTTGAATGGTTATCTTAAGGAAACCATCTACATGACCCAATCAGAGGGATTCATTGAACAAGGTCAAGAACGAAAGGTTTGCTAGCTTAATCGATCCATTTATGGATTGAAAAAAAACATCTCGATCTTGGAATATAAGGTTTGATGTTGTAGTCAAATCTTATGGATTTGATCAAAATGTTGATGAGCCTTGTGTTTACAAGAAAATCGTCAACAATTCAGTAACTTTTCTTGTGTTGTATGTGGATGATATCCTACTCATTAGGAATGATGTAGGTTACCTGACTGCCATTAAAGAATGGCTAGCTACTCAATTCCAAATGAAATATTTGGATGGAGAATAATTTTTTCAAGGGATCTAAATTATAAGGGATTGAAGGAACAAATCACTAGCCTTGTTTCAGGCATCTTATATAGACAACGTGCCTGTTAGATATTCAATGCAAAATTCAAAGAAAGGTTTGTTACCTTTCAGGCATGAAATTATCTTGTCTAAGGAACAATGTCCTAAGACACCCCAAGAGGTTAAAGAGATAAGACGGATTCCTATGCATCTACAGTGGGTAGCCTTACATATGTCATGTTATCTACTAGACCCGACATCTGCCATGCAGTAAGAGTAGTCAGTAGATATCAATCCAATCCAGGATTTGATCACTGGACAACAGTTAAAGTTATTCTCAAGTATCTTAGGAGAACAAGAAACTATATGCTTGTGGATGGTGCTAAGGATTTGATCCTTATAGGATACACTAACTCTGATTTTCAGACTAATAAGGATTCAAGGAAATTTACATAAAGATCAGTGTACACTCCGAATGGAGGAGCTATAGTATGGCGCAACATTAAGCAAGGTTGTATTACGAGTTCTACCATGGAGATTGAGTATGTAGCTGCATGTGAAGCTGCTAAAGAAGTTGTTCGACTCAAAAAATTTCTCACAAATTTGGAAGTCGTTCCAAATATGTCCTTGCCCATCACAAATTTCTCACAATATGTCCTTGCCCATCACAAATATGTCCTTGCTCATCACACTTTATTGTGATAATAGTGATGTCGTCACAAACTCGAAAGAGACTTGTAGCCACAAACGTGAAAAGCATATAAAGCCCAAGTATCATCTTATTAGAGAGATTGTGCAACGGGGAGATGTGATCGTCACAAAGATTGCCTTGGAGCACAATAATGTTGATCCATTTATAAAGGCTCTCATGGCTAAACTTTTTTAAGATCACCTGAAGGGTCTGGGTCTATGAGATATGAGATATCTAAGCTCGGGTAAATGTGAGATTTTATTGGGTATATTGTATGATGGGATACATAAGCATGCAACGGAAGCAAACAGAATCAATAAGCAGTCTAACTATTTAATTTGAGTTCTAAAGCATGCTGTTATAGAAAATCACAAGTGGGTTTCAAGTTCAACATACCTTTGATAAATTCTCCCTAATCCAAGCTGCATTTCACGTTAATTCAGCTCCAAATCGTTAGTGAACCACCAAGAGATCTTCTTTACTATTCTTAGCCTTAAATTTGAGTGGCAGAACTCGAATTTGAGTGAATTTATGAGTTAGAAATGTGGGTTTCATGAGGAAGAAGATAAGCTTCAGAAAAACATTTTTCAGCTCTAGAACTCGTCAACCTCAGTAAAAAATTGAAGAGTTTTAAACCATCTAAACATGCAAGCACTTCCGACTTTCAGATTGCCAGCAGCTGCTTCAAGATTCAAAATGGATTAGGTGGGAATGTGGAGAAGGAACACCTCCTCCTTGCTTTAAATGTGGGAAAACCCCACTTAGAGCCACTTTCCATTTTCTAAATTTCTTAATTTCCAATTTTCTAATTAATTCCTAATTAATCAAAAATTTTAATTAATTCATAGTTAATCAAATTCTAAAAAATACAAAATCCAATTTCTTAACTTGAATTTAATTTGGAATTTAATTTTATTGTTAATTAATTAAACATATTTAATTAATTAATTTCATTTAATATCAAATATTAAATTAATCACAACCTAATTTTAAATATGAATTCTATTCATGTAATTAATATTTAGATCAATATTTAAATATTATAAACTCTTCAATTTCATTTAGTTTCAATAATTAAACGTTAATTATATCATATATAATTATACAAACTCTAATTTGAATTTGAACATTATTCAAACTCAAGCTCTAATATTTTCAAATTGAAATTTAATTTGAACAATTCAAATTGATATCATTTCAAATTCACTCAATTTAATAATTCAAGGTGTTCATGTTTTACGAGCTAGTAGAGGGACCTTATGTACCTACCGATCATGAGCTCCAATGATATAAGATTAATTGCCTAATACTCTTTAGTCAAAATTAATCAGTATTCGTTAACTATCAAGTCATACCACTATAGCTCGATAGTTCCACTCTCCTCATTGTAAATATATTTGTGTCCACATGGTTTAACCATAACCAGTAAGTTGACCCTTTATAGGTTGTTCGTAATAACGGCTGGGTCAATATGTTGTTTTACCCTGATATTACGTCTTGTTCCGTAAGTTCGTACTAATCCTCTAATGAACAATTGGTTTATGATCCAACCACTAAACCGGATCCTCTCGGGCTAATGAGAGGGTGGGGCCCCTTGTTCAAGACCTAGATTCAGTACCTAAGAGAACAACTTTTCTCCTATCCCTAAATCAGGTAGGCGTGAATTTTGTCTTGCACCCTATATCCCCAACTATCTACCTATCTTATCCCTGAAATGGGAGGCTTATTGATGCTCTTCAAAGGTATAATCTCTAAACCCTTTTTGTTGTTCAAAAGCATGTTGTAACTTATGTAATGATGCATAATTTGTACTGTTTACTGTAAATGTTTGTTTTCAATCGAAATGAGATTTGGATAATCCGCTTCTGCTCATAGGTTCTTTGTAAAATGAGTTCCTTCACTCTTAAGCTTTTGTACCGATGGTATGGTAAGGTACCTAGTTATATATCGATCCTTGCTACTGAAGGTATGATAAGGTAAGCATAATCCTATTAAGTTCTACGTGCATATAAGACTTATGTCATCGATGTTGATGAGACTGAGCAAAAAGGCTCTCTCTCAAATAAGGTTAGTAGGGATTGAGCAAGAGGGCTTTCCCACGTGTTCAAGCAAGGGAATAAAGGAATTCTACAGGATATGTGCATCAGTTTTAAACCAGGGTTTTCATGTTATGTTTTCTTTATTTCCTAAATGTTATTTCTGAATCTTAGTATATTAATAAGAATGTTTTATTAGTAAGTTGTTTATACTATAAGTTATGGAAGCATGTTTTTTTAAAAGAAGTCATTCACTGGGTTTTTCAACTCACTCTTTTAATATTTTTCTCCCCGGGTAGTGAACGACCTCTTAAGGCCAAGCAGTTCTGCCAGTCAGTCACTTCCCAAACCCTTAGAAAATTGAAGTTTAAGTGGCTCATCATGTTTTATTAATCTAGTCTTGATGCTCATGTCATGGGGAACATGGTAGACTTGTGTTAAACAGTGGTTGTAATAGGCTAGTTGTCTAGAACTGTTATGCATGTTGAAGTTAATATTTTGGTTATAATAATTTGTATGCTTTAAGTTGTTGTTGAGATTGTGTGTTAAAATGAATTATGAACTGCTAAACAAGTGTGATAGGTGCGAAAGACATAGGTTTACAGGAGTATGTTGGGTAGTAGTCGTCATAAGAGGGTTGACAACTGCTGTCTTCACATCTCTTTTCAAATTAGGAGGGTAATCTGAGGAGGGGTGTGACATAAAGTGTCAATTTCTAACTCACTTAAAATTTCACTATTTACTAATCTCTCAATTCTATTGAGATTCATGTGACCAAAACATAGATACCAAAGATGGCTATCATTTTTTAAGAGAAACTCTTCGTCTTTTAGTCCATGAAGTTGCTATTTTGAACAGATCAATATTGAGAAGTGATTTATTTGTTAATATCCTTAGCACATATAAGTTACTTTCTAAACTAGCTAAACATATCTCAAATTCATTTCTTGAAATAAACACTTTATTACCAAGAAATGAAACATTAAAAGTGTTAGGTTGATGCCCTAAATCTCGTGGCTTGTAGTTTGTAAACTGTATTTGTACAAACATATTGTTTAATTTAATAAAATAAGTGTTATATTATTTAACATTTAGTTGCATTAACCCAACCAATAAACTAAGATTCAAGGTTATTGGATGTAACTTAAACATATATGTGGAGACATATAGGTGGATCATGTTTAAGTAATAACCTGAACGGTCTGTGGTAGATGGATAAGGCTGGGTACCTTATCCTAGTAACACTATGGATATGGCTCGCTTTGTAATTGTTATAATTGTTATAAAGTGTTACAAATGATATGATCCTAATCATTTATATGGAGACATGCGAGCAAGGGTATCCCATACAAAGTGTTTGTATAAGACTGGACCACAAAATGAATAGTCTTTCTTTATAACATCGTTGCTAGAAGAGACTTACATTTCACCAGGATGACCAAAGATGACTTGATCTTAATCCTGAGTGAGTTGTGAACTTCTGCCTATGAGGGTAGTCTTGATCTGCATGGGTGAGAGTGGCTAGATTCGCTGACTCAATATACTTACCATTTTGAGGATTCGTCTGATTGGAGAGCTGGGAATACAGTTATACAAGAAGGAATTCTCTCATTCCCTTTGTTAGGGTAAGTAGATAAATTGCTCCCTTAAGAGTTGATCCAAGTCTTGAACAATGTGGTGCCACACCCTCTCCTGGCCCGAAAGGGATTTAGTTATAGTTAGAATATGACTAACTATAGGGGTAAAACGATAATTTTGACCCAACTGTACTTAAGAGCAAAAGGGTTAACGCACTATTGATTGGTTATATCCAATGGACACAGAAATATGTCTATAGTGTAAAGAGTGCAGTTATTAGTCTTTAGTGGAGTGATCGGCAGTTACTGAAGGTTGATTAATTTAATTAAAGAGTTTAATTAATTAATCTCGTATCATTGGTGCTTCAATCTATAAATCCATAAGGTCACCTTGTTAGCTCAATAAGGATTAATGAGAATCAAATTAATTTTGGATAAATTTGAATTGTTAAAATTAATTAAATGGAATTAATTGTATGTGATACGATTAATATAATGTATGTGATACATTATAATATAAGGTTTTAAGAAGAGAAATGAGTATTTGAATATGACTCAAATATTGATTATATGAATGTGATTCATATAAAAACTATAGGTTAAAATTAATATGAATACGATTCATATGAATACTATAGGTTATATTGAGAGATTGTAAACTATAGTTATATTATATGAGATATAATAAATTATAGATTATATATTATATCAGATATAATATATAGTTCAATTTTATTAGTTGGTTAATATAATTAAAATTATTTTTAAATTTTGAATTTAAAAACAATAACTTCTTAGGGAGTTATTTTGATGGAGTGAAGAGTTATTTGGGGAGAGGTTTTTGTACGTGATATTCAAAATCTTAGACAGAAGTGTTCTATGTTCTTCTCTCTCATCTTGCTCCTTAATCTCCTCCGCAATTTTCTCTCAAGGAAAAACACATCATAACTCTCCCTTATACCAAAAATTAACAAACAGAAACCCACAACTTTATGTTGATTCTCACCTTGAGAATTACGAGGAAGACATTGTGGTGGTATCCTTGTCACATTATTCGTTGTGTCCGTATTGCTATGAATGGGAGAAGAAGAGGAGATCGGTTCGTGATCTTGCTATGGGGAGGAAGCGAGAAGATTTTTCTTCAAGGGTATGTGATATCCCTTCCCTTTCCTCACTATATTATCTCAATAGAAGCATGCTTAGGAGTCTATTGTTTTCGTCACTTTGCTTATTTAAAGTTTTGTAAAACTAAATTAGAGACACAATGTGTTCACACGCTTCTGCTTTGAGAATTTAATCCCTTAAAAAAGAATTTTCAACCAGGCAAGAAACTGAAATAAGATTCTTCTTAATCTTAGAAAGTAGATAAATATTATCTAATAACAAATAACAGTTTTTGCTAAAAGATAACTTTACACTCCCTACAACAACAGTTGAGACAACCTCCCCAGTCCTTACTTTCATTATCATTCCCCAACCTCTAACTGTTTCCAGGAATCAGATTCCTGAAATGAAGAACAAACATGATTAATGGCTTCTAAATCAAGTATTGAGGTAGAATCATCATTCTCACTAAATATGTTTCCAAAACGAATAAATCGAATTTACCTATTTTAGACTTGTTCCTTTCAGTCAATGACTCTTCTATGACAACTTCATTCATTTATGCAAAATTAACATAGACTATCATATCAAAAACACATTCCCAAATAGATGTTCCCACTTTCAATCTTGCATTGTGAACAAACTTGATCACCTCATGCAAAGACTCCATCATCTCATGAGCAGTCTATATAGACTCAAGCATATTAACCAAGACATTTGGTATGCTTGCCAAGATGTAGATTTGGACTTGTTGATTAGCCTTTATCCACATGTTATAAGCCTTACAAACATTTCATTCGGCATTTGGACTAGGGGTTTGAGAACACTCTTCATATAACACGAATTTTAAAGCATTAACCACTAGCTTTGTATTAATTAAAATTTTTCCAAGTTGTATAATTTTAGCGATTAGCAATTCAAAAGCTAATAAGGAAATAATTGAATTTGGCATATTTGCTTAAACCAAATAAATTTATTTATATTAGAAATATTGTATAACTCTTAAAAACAATCACTGATATTTTAGCAAAACAGTAATGAACTCTAATAATTTATTTTGCAATGATACTTTAGTGATATAGAATAACCGTAAGGCAATCAATGAATCTCAAGATGTCAACTAATGATGGAAACCGCTGGATATGTTGACATAGGCCCTCTCTCACTTACTATAAACACTTTCTTTGATTCACTTTGCTATTGATCCATGCAAACAACATCCGTATGGGGATGCATCTAGGTGCCTTGAGGCCAAGCATGAATCTCACGGCGTGAATTACCCAAGAACGTAAGAGAATCAAATATATCATATATATCATATATATCGTTATCTCCCACGAAGTATCTTAAAACCTAGGATTTATTACTTAGGTAAATTTGGCTAATCAATTTATCTAAGTCTTTTGTTAAAATTTTCCCAATATAACTCTTATATTGGATAGTTTGACAATGCATGATTGTCATTTATAAACACTTTAATAAATTTAATCAACTATTGCATGCTTATAAAATATTTGACTAATTCACCTTCCAGGTCGGATCTCAGGTAGGAGTGTTTCGTTTTCGTCAGTTTAAATATCCCAATCCTAGACAAAACATTCCTTAGACAAAGGTCTCTTATAGGCAAATATTTTATAAATTTCTTTCCAATTAATCCTATTAAAAGAAAAATAAAATATTAACCTATTTCTAAATCATATTAGAAATATTTTCAATATAAGTTTAGGTGATTAAACATTTTAAAATAAACTAGACCTTATGTTTGCATGCAGCTCTTGATTGTAGATTTTAATCTATTTCATTGAACTTATAACTCTATAAAATAATGAAATATTAAAACCTATAATTGTGCATCTAATGACATTAATTAAATATAACATTATAGTTACTAAGTAATGTCATGCTCAATGCAATTTCGTTTTCATCGTATAATATAATACTTATATTAATCACTAATAGAAATAAACATATCCATCATACAGATATAACAATTATACTAAAGTATGATTCATGGATATGTTGAACAATATATGCAATTATATAATATAACATATATATTAAATAATATGGATGTACATGCTTATAAGATTATGCAACTACATAATATAACATTTATATTTAATATGATACATGATTAATGTTTATTATAAGGTGAGATTTTAAAACTATGTGGCATACGTTATGCGACATATAAAGTTTAATCATACATCAAATGTAAAATTAAATAAATAGCAAAAATTGAACCAAATTTTGGCATCTTAAAAAAACTAAGTAAATCAATATAATCATATTATATTGATTTTAATTAATTAAAATAACAAAAAATACATATAATTCAAAAATACCAAAAAAAAAACTGTAGCCAAAACCATCCAGAGGCTCGAACCCACGACCTCCAACCACCTGGAATGCACTCGTGCAAGGCTTGGAGCACCACAATGCTATTGGAGAGTGCAGCGGCACTTGTGCCATAGCGTAACACTACGCTGCTTCCAATGTCACAACACTCGATCGCAGCGCCTCGATGTTGCCGCTGAACGTCGCGGCGTTGGGCTTCTGTGCCGTAGCGTAGAGCCTAGCGTTACAATGCTCCTGCTTTATGCTCCAACACAAAATGCATTCTATGTATCATCCTTGGCCCGTTTCTACTCTGTTTTAGACCGAACTTCACAGTAATACTTGCTCCTCGATCGACACGGACTTATAGACTCGATTGCATAAATAAATACCCAAAACAACAGGTCCTTACAACTTTAATCAAATTAAAGCAGTAAACTAAGTGTCAAATTCGAAAACATTCATCTTTACAAACCAAACATTCATAATACAAAACAAATCCCACAAATTCTCTGATCGTCATTTCAAATTGAAAAACAAATTGCACAATTTGGTTCTGATACCAATTGAAGGAATTGAATTCCTCATGGAACTATGTGAACGTCGTGTAATTGGGTTTCAATTTCAAAATCAACAAAATATAGAGAAGAAAACAGAATAAACATTATAATTAAAGCATGTTATTGGAGAGGAAGTGGGAAAAGGAAGAATCTTGCCCTTATTCTCGGTATTTCCTCTCCACTCACAAACAGCCTCCAACTCTTGTACAATCTTTTTCCCTCTCGAACTCAACAAATAGCAAACACACAGAACACCATCATTTGGGCTTCCTTGCTATTCTTCGGTAAGGAACAATAGATTGTGGGATCCTTTGTGATTTTGGGAAAGAGAAGAGAATTATTTTTGTTTCAGAGCAAAATTGAGAGATCAAACATGAGAGTGAGTTTTTTGGTAACAATGGTTTTCTTTTTGTAACACTTACAAATCAAACAAACACCCTGAGAGAGTATATTATAATGGAAATAACTCCTTTCACTTCATCAATCGCTCCTCTACTGAGTTATTAATTTAAAAAATATTATTATTTAATTTAATTCAAATTCAAATTCAATTAAATATAATTAATTAAATATAAAATTAAATAATTCATGGAATAATTAATTAATATCATTAATTATAACCTAAATTAAATATTACATATTGAATTAAACATGCATTTAAATAATACTTAAATGCATAAGTCTCTCATAACCTAGAGTTTTAATATGAATCTCATTCATATTAATTTTATCCTATGGTATTTATATGAATCACATTCATATAATTAATATTTAAATCTTATTCAAATATATTACTCTCATGTATCATATAGTATTAATTATAAATCACATTTATAATTAACTATATATTATAATGTACCAATATACATTATATTAATTTAAATCTCATTCAAATATTTATATATCTTATTAATAATAATCATATTTAAAATTAACTATGCTGTATCAATATACATTGTATTAATTCCCTTATATATAGTATTAATTATAAATCAAATTCATAATTAAGTATGTATTATGATGCATCAATATGCATTATACTTTATATTAATCATATTAATATAAATTTTTTCTTTAATTAATTTAAACATTTCAAATTATACCAAAACCATTTATTCCTTGTTTTATCTTTAGTGAGCTAGCAAGGGGGCCTAATGAACTTACAGATCCAATGATATGAGATTAACTAATTGAATTCTTTAATTAATTAACCGATATTCATTAACTACAAGTCACTCCACTAAAGACTCATACTTGCACTCTTCGCACGGTAGATATATTTTTGTATCCATGAATATAACCAATTGATAGTAAGTGACTCTTAACGAATTGCTCATAACTACAATTGGGTCAAATTATTAATATTTTACCCACGTAATTACTTCTAACTTCTTAAATACCATTGATCCCTCAATGAACAATTAGTTATAGTCTAACTATAAACTATACATCTCTAGCCAGTGAGAGGGTGAGGCGCATCATTGTTCAAGAATCAGAATTAGCCCTTAAGGGAGCAATTTATCTACTTTCCTTCAAGTCAGGAACGAATGAATTTTATCATGTGTAGTTGTGTTCCCTCCTCCTTACTTGACAAATCCCCAAAATGGTAGATTTATTGGGTCGACGAATCTGGCCACTGTCACCCGTACAGATCAAAGGATTGCCCTCATAGACAGGAAGTTCACAACTTACTCAAGATTAAGATCAAGTCATCTATGGTCATCCTAGTGAAATATTAATCTCTTCCAGTAACAACGTTATAAAGAGAGACTAATCATTTCGCAGTCCAGTTTTATACAAACTCTTTGTATACAATATTCCCACTCACATGTCTCCACATGAATGATTAGGATCGAATTGTTTACAATACGTTACAACCATTATAAAAATTACAAAGTAGACCGCATCTATAGTGTCACCAAGATAAGACACCTAATCTTATTCATAACCACAAACTATTTAGTTTATTACTTAAACATGATCCACTTGTACGTCAATCACATACATCTTTAAGTTACATTAAATAACCTTAAATCTTGTTTATTGTTTGAGTTATACAATTGTAAATGTCAAATAAAATAACTCCTAATTTTATTAAATAAATGAATTCCATTTATACAATACAAACCAAGAGATTTATGACAAAATTCCCAATAATTTCTACTAGTATAACTAAAATTGGACTGGTGTTCTAAATGATTTTTTCTACTAGAAGTTCTAAATCATTAATGTGTATTGAAAATTAAAATAGTATATAAATATATATATTGCTATCGGAACACCAAAAAAAAAAATAACAATACCAACATAATCCAATTTCAAAAGGTTAACCTGTAAATTTGAGAAAGAATTTAGTTTTTATGGTTTGGTTAAACCTTCGTAAATAGTCTTTATGGTAGGGACTATTAGGGACTCTTTATGAGGTGTTATCTAACCATAGAGACTAAATTTTAATTTTTAAAATCTTAAGGACTAAAGTCTAAGTTCCTCCAAACTACAACCAAATGTGTAATTTAACCATTTCAAAACAAGTAGTCTAAAGTATCCTTTTTTTGTTTTCCAAAGGTATTTGATTCTAATAAAGAGAATTGGACTTTAGAGCATGAAGTCAATACACAAACAAACCACAACATGAATTGGTAAAAGACAAGGTCAACAAAATAACCAAACACAATACACAACTTAAGTAAAAAAGTTCAGAGGGGAAACTTACCATGAATTCTCTAAATAGAAGCCCCCCGCTAATTCAAACAAGAAAAGAAATTACTAGACTGCACAACTTGATGTGAGGACGCAATGTAGCTTATGGATACAAAGCTTATACTCTCTCAATAGCACATATTTTATGCAAGTTGAGTTATGCTTATGTTAATATATTAGATTTATTTAGAGTTAAATAGAATTTCTTAGTGGTCTACCTTCTTTAGTTGTAATCACCACCACAAGGTCTTCATTGCTATGATTCTAGCAAGAATCAAACTTATGGAGCCTCCTTGAAAGAAGTAAAGATAAAAAAAGAAAAATCAACTATAGCTTCACTCGATGATATGGGAATTTGCAGAGAGTTTTTCTTCTGTAGGTTTTCAAAAAGTCTAATTGATTATTTTCATACCTCTATAAGGTCTTATTTATAGGAACCTCGTTAGGGCATTCTTGATCAGATATTATATTTTAATATCTTATATTAAAATAAAATATTAATTATTTGAATCATATTCAATTAATTAAAATTTTCTAAATTATATATTTCTTATTTGAATCTTATATAAATTAATTATAATAATGTATTCTAGTACATTAATATTTATATATGATTTTAATTGTTTCTAATACAGTAAATATATTTTCCTTCAATTTAACATATTAATTTGAACATTTTCAAATTTTCTTTCAATACTAATTGATCTTTATTTGTCTGTTATAAGCTAGCAAAAGGACCTCGACCTGCAAATTATAAGCTCCAATGATGCAAAATTAATTAACTAAGCTCTTTAAGCAATCAATCTTCATTCGTTAACTGTGCATTCGTCTATAAACCTATAGTTTCACTCTTATGCATTATAGGACGAGTTGCTTCTATAGATATATAATTATTATAAGTAAGTGGATTCTTTACGAATTATTCATTACTACAACTAGGGCAAATGTCTATTTTACCCTTGTAATTCTTTCATTACCAATGAAACAATTTGTTTATGATCCAATCATAAATCAAGTTTCTTTCAAACCATTAGCCAATGAAAGGGTGGGATCCCATTATTCAAGTCCCAAAATCAACACTTAAGGAAAATACTCATCTACTTTTCTTGTATGGGAATAAGAGAATTCCATCATGTGAAATTACGTTTTTGGCTTCCTATTTAGTCAAGCCCAAAAAATGGTAGACATGTTGAATCGACTACTCAAGCCACTCTCCCCCATACAAATTAAAGGACAAGCCCTCATAGACAGAAGTTCATAACTCACTCAGGATTAAGATCGAATCACATATGATCATCTTATGAAATATTAATCTATTCAATTGACAGATTTATAAAGAGTAGAAAATATTTTGCAATCTAATCTTATACAAACTCATTGTATAGGATGCCTCCACTTATATGTCTTCACATGAACGATTTGGATCTAATCATTTGTAACAATTACAAAGTGAGTCGTACCCATAGCATCACCAAAATAAGACACTCAACCTTATCCTTAAACTATAGCCATTTGATATTATTATTTGAACATGATCTACCTGTATATCAACCACATACTGTTAAGATTACAAATATAATAATCTTGGATTTTTCACAATATTGGATTATGTTATGAAAATACAAAATGAAATAATAACCTATTTTATTAATTAACATGAAAATGTTTATTACAAATCTACGAGTTTTAGGGCAAAAACCCCACAAATAGATCATTGACATATTTGATTTGTTTACAAATTAATTCATCTATTAGATATAAAATTGAATTTTGTGTCGGTTGTAATTAATGTCTCGTTTGATAACAATTTGGATCTCGTTGGGTAACCATTTTGTTTTTTGTTTTTGCTTTGAAAATTAAGTCTATGGACACTACTTCCACCTCCAAATTTCTTCCTTTGTTTATCTAATTTTCACCAACTATTCAAAGAATCAAGCCAAATTTTCTAGAATTAAAAAAATGTAGATTTCAAAAATTTTTTTTTGTTTTTTTGGAATTTGGCTAAGAATTCAACCATTATACTTAAGAAAAATGCAAATCATTATGTGGATGAAATAGACTTAATTTTCAAAACAAAAACAAAAAATCAAAAGATTACCAAACAGGGCCTTGATTTTTTGTTTTTAGTTTTTTAAAATTGTAATTGTTTTCTTCAACTTGTGTACTATGATTTTCATCTTTTAACTAACACTCGAATTCTTAAACAAATTTAAAATAAAAAACAAGTTTTTTTTTTCCAAAATTTGACTTTGTTTGTGACAACACCAAGATAAAAAAACAATTAAAATAATAGATGAAATATTATCTATAAACTTATTTTTTAAAAAAATAATAAATAAAATATTAAATAGATATAAAATTTTCACTTTTACGTCTAAAAGATTTGTAAATTTTCAAAAATATCAGATAATTGAATGAAAAAAATGTATTGATCATTTTCTATCAAATGGATTAAATACTTTTTACTTTGTATTCGACTCGACAAGTCTATTTCGACTTTGAGTTTTTAATTTTATTAAATTGAATGAAGCTAAAATAATTGTTTTATAAGATGAAATTTATTTGTTAGGTTTACTATAAGAGTTGGATGCCATTTGACTTTTATTTATGGGGATCTCTAATTTAAACATGTTGATTTGTGAATGTGGTGGATAGATTAGCAATTCCATGTTTTGATTTTTTTTTTAATCCACTAACCATCGCAATATAATTTATACCATAGTTTCCATAAAAAGATAAATAAATCATACCATATTTCACACATTAGAGTACGAAGAATTAATAGCATTTCTCTATAGATATCCCACATTTTGAGTGGAATCTAAACAAATTTATATAGAGGTTGTTTGGTGTACTGAATTGAGATAAAATATCTAGTTCATATATTTATGTTTGGGATGTAGACTTATTTGGTCTGAGTTTATATGTCTATATTTGAGATGTAGAGTTGAGTTTATATAGTTAAAATATCTAGTGAGTCTTTTGAACTCTAAATAATATGCGTTTATGATTAGTATTTTTGGTTTAAAACTTTTTTATTCAATAATTCTACTATCTTTATTTGAATAAAATATGGATTGTAATTTTTTTTCTTTTAATTTTTAAAACTTTTCTTTCTTTTTTTCTTGGATAATGAACAACAATTAATCCATTACATTTCTTACAGAAATATGGTTAATAAAATGAGAAAACCAAAGAGAAATCAAAACTTTTGATTCCTAATTTTTCTATATGAATTTCATTATCATTTCTTTTTTTTCTTCTTCTTCCTATTGTTGCTTGTATTTTTACTTTGTCATGATTTTTTTTAATTGAATCTCTCTCATCATCTTAGCAACCAATTAGATGTCACCACATTTTTTCAACAATTTCACTTTCAGTTTCTCCATTTTTCAATAATTTTTGCTAAAAAAATGTTCCAGAAAAAAAAAATCTTCATTTTATCATTTTTTTTGTTATATGTTGCATACTTTTTGCCTAAATATTCTTAACACTCATTTGATATGTGAATTCAATTAAATAAAATTTTCAAATTTTTACGTATAAATAATATTGCACTTAATGTAGACAAAATACTATTATTTATATAATCAACAACTTTATAACATACTTTAAAATTCATCACTCTTATAATAGTTAGAAATGGTTGTCGAAGTTGATAGTCAAAGATTATTTTCGCTAGAATTTATAGTTAGAGGTAGTTGTCAGAGCCTGAAGTTAGTCGTTAAAGGTGGTGTTAGAGTTGGCCATCAGAGTTTGTCATCAGAGGTGGTTTTCAGAGCCTGTAATTGGTCACACGAAGGTAGTCATCGAAGTTAATCATTGGATATAATTTTCATAAGAGTTTGACAGAGGTAGTTGTCAGAGCCCGAAGTTGGTCGCATGAAGGTGATATTAAATTTGGTTGTCAGAGTTTGCCATCGAAGTGGTTGTCGAAGCTCTGAGTTGGTCGTCGGAGTTGTTCGCTCGATAGTGGTAATCAAAGTTGATCATCGAAAGTGCTTTTCGTCGGAGATGGTTGTCGGAGTTTGTTGTCGGAGGTGGTTGATAAAGCCTAAAATTGGTCATCAGAGTTGGTTGTGCGAAGGTGGTCGTCAAAGTTGTGTCACTGGAGTTCGGAGGTAGTTGTCGGAGTTGGTTGCGCGAAAGTGATCGTCGGAGTTGGTCGTGGAAGTTGTCATCGGAAGTGGTTGTCGGAGCACAAAATTAGTTCTCAGAGTGTGATAGCGATAGTCGTCGACAGTGGTCAATGAGTGGAGCCATTAAAAACAATGGAAGAAGGGAGAGTTGGTAAAATATACCAACTCAACTCCACTAATATTTAAAATTGGTGGGATAAACATTGAGTTGGTATAATATATCTAGGGGTGTACATGGGTTGGTTTGATTGGGTTGAGGGTGTTTTTTGGACCAACCTGAAAATTCGGATTAGTTAGGTTGATAACCCAAAAGACCCAAGTAAATCTCTAACCCAACCCAACCCAACCCAACTCTTAAATTCGAGTTAAGTTGGGTTGGGTTGTCCAGTTATAACTTTTTTTTTTCTTTTTAATTAAAAATATGTAAATTTATATATAACAAATGACTAATAACTAAAACCTCATAAAATTCAAATTTTAAATACCAAATGTTTATGATATTTATTGCAAACTTTAACAAAGACAAATATCATAACAATTTTAAAAGAAAAATATTGAATATTCACACAACACAAAGTAACCAAACTTTAAACAAAGAGAAATATATATATGTATACATGTATATATTTCATTCATATATATAAAATTCGAGTTGGGTTGGATCAATTCAAATTTCTTTTTAGTCAACTCACGACCCAACCTAACTCAACAAAAATAGAAAAAGTTTAACTCAGCCCAACCCAAGAACAGAACGAACCCAACCTTTACATTTTTGGTTGGGTAATTCAGATTGTTCGGATTGTCGGGTTATTTGAACACTCATTTATATCAAATCAACTCAACTCATGTTGGTGAGCCACATACCCCCTAGTTTATATAATATATATATATATATATATATATATATTATATAATATATATATATAATATATTGGTTTTAATATAGCCTCTCAAGTGAATTTAAATGATAATCATTTTTTAAAAACAACTTAATAAAGCAAACAATTATTTTAAAAATGGATTGATTTTTTTAAAGAAACCTTGAGAGAAGATTAAAAATGACTAAAAAGTGGTTGACAAAAAATCTTTAAAAAAAGCATCATATCTTCTTATCAATAGAATCACTTTTTAATGGGATGGGATGAATAAATTTGTTAATAAGAACGCTTAAAAAGGGAGAAAAAGAACATTTTAAGAAAAAGTACTAAAATAGAAGATTTGATACACACCTGTGAAGAAAAATAAAACAAAATAAATAGAGATATCACGAGACGGAAATAGAGAAGCCTACCCATTCTCATCTTGTATCCTATTTTAATCTTCATCTCCACAAAATTTCACATGAGATCAAGGATTCTCCGTAGGAAAAAATCTTGTTTTTTTTTTTTTTTATAATTTAATTTATTTATTTTTAACCATTTATTATATATTAAATGAGTTATTTTCAATATAATTTTTTATTCAAATAAAATATTATAGCATTTTATTATAAAAATTATAATATTTTATAATATAAATTAATTCCAAATTTGTAAATGGTTAGAATTGTAGAATATTACAATATTATAGTTTAGCCTTCAATTTATATTTTACAAGTTTAAATATTATAATATTTTTTATCTTAATAATAGGAAAATCTTAAATATTAAAATATTGAAAAAGTTATGATAATTAGAAAATAACTACATTGTCCTACTATGATTTTTAAAAGTATTTTATTATTATTAGCATTATTATTAGTATTATTATCATTATTATTATGTGTTATACTCATCAGGACAGGGTGGGGAATCAGGACGGCATCCCATTCTCCGATCAATTAGGGATTCTCCATCTTGTTCGAGCCAAGCCCCATAAAGTCCCAACTCCCATGGGGAGAATGGACATCTCTAAAAATAAGTGTATCCAATTTTAAAGGTGAGATGTTTGAATTATTTCATTCACTTGGTGAGTTAAAAAGATAAAATAAATGGCTATCTATTTAAAATTTACAAAGTTAATCGAAATAGAATTTGTCATAGGTAACAATTTAAGAATGTCGTATTGCAACCTTGTCTCCTACATTTAAGATTTTGCAAAAATAGCAAAGCTTTTTGTTTTGATATTTTACTTTTTTTTGTTATTCTAAAATTACCCTATTTAACAAACTGAAATCATAATCCTGTGGGTTACTAATTTTCTCCCACCAACAAAAATCTCGTCATCACAAGAACAAGATACGATTAAGGGTCCGTTTAGATTGATTTAAGAAAAAAATGTTTTTCAAAAAAATTATTTTTATTTAAACGAAAATAGATTAAAAAATATTTAAAAAACTATTTTAAATGGTTGTCAAATTTTCTAATTTTTTTAAATGATTTATTTTTTAAATTAAATACTTAAAAATGTATTAAACACGTGCTAAATTTTATTAGGCGGGTGTTCAATATTTCGACAATTTTATGAATGATACAGCAAAACTCCATTGTGGGCTTTGATATGACTCCTTTTAATGCTCCACCGCAAATAATATCATCATTTTTACCCAGTTTATTTTCAATAATTTACCAAATATCTCAGTCAAAGTTTGTGCAAAGTAAATTTTTTCTGGCTGTTTTCTTTCTTAAAAAGTATCAATTTTCGATTATAGATTCACTTTATCTTTCAAAAAGTATTGACACTATATTCATTTGTAACATTTTCATTACACTTAATAGCATATCAATGATAATATTAATATACTATATATTAATGATATTAATTTCTTCTATTATTTATAGATAGATAAGTGGTGTATTTAAATAGTCATTGCATATTAAATGTATGGAGAATGTATCTACTTAATATAAAGTATTTATAATTCATTTTTAACACATAATATCATCTCTCAAATATGATAATAACTAAAGAAAAATATTTAAAAGTCAGTAATTACATCTCAAGTACATCAATAGTATAAACGTGTGTATTATTATAAAGTATATCAACAACATATTAGTCATGTGTATCAACTGTATAAACATGATGTATCTCATTATAAAGCATACGGCAATATGTCAGTCGAGTATATCAGCAATATAAACAAGTGTATCATTATAAAATATATTAATAATATGTTAATCAAGTGCATCAACAATATAAATGTGTGTATCATTATAAACTATATCAACAATATATTAATCAAATGTATCGTAGTATAAACATGATATAAACATGTATCATTATAAATTGCATCAACAATATATTAATTAAGTGTATTAACATGTAAACAAGTATATCATTATAAAGTATATTGATAATATATTAGTAAAATTTATTCACAATTTCATGATAAAATGTATCAACAATATGTTAGTCAAGTGTATCAACAATATGAATGCATGTATATCAACAGTATGTTAGTAGATCAATTTACAGTTTTATTGTAAAGGATATCAACGGTATGTTAGTCAACTGTATCAACAATATAAATGAGTGCATCATTATAAAGTATATTAACAGAATATTAATAAAATTTATCAGTAGTATAAACATTTATATCATTCAAAAACTATGTTAACAGTATATCAATATTATATCTCAGCATTAGTTATCAATAATGGTACATTTTTTTTTCTTTAAATTAATTAGTTGAAAAATATTGGACTTACTTCAAATAAATTGGTTAGATTATTATTATTATTATTATTTATTTATTTTTAAAAAAATCAAATCAATTGTGAAGAGGAAAGAAGGAAAAATTGGGATGAAATAAAATCCTAAATTTTAGGAAATTGTGCCGTGAACAGCAGGATAATGTAGTGGTGGACATTTCTTTTCTGTGCTGGGTTGAATTTTGTTATTTTTGTAAACATAAAAAGTGTGGGTTATGGACTTAATTATCCTAACCTGTTTTGCCATTTATGCAAGTAATCCTAATAAAAAATAATTTTAAAACTCACAAAATACTAAGAAAAATGGTAAAATTATAAGTTTAGTTTCTAAACTTTGAGATTTGTATTTGTTTAATTTCTAAACTTTATAAAATATCTAATATATTATTAAACTTTCAATTTAGTGATTAATAGGTTGGAACAAATTTACGATTTTATTTTAAGAATTAAATAATATATTAGATAAAAATTTAAGGAAACCCACGTGAGCATGTTTATTGTTTAGCTCACAAGTTATGGCAAAATATAATTAATTTCACAACCTAACATTTCTTTTTTCAAAAAAACAAGTGGATATTACATAAACTGAAAAAATAAAAAAGAAATAAGTATTTTCCATTATTATTGTTATAATATATATTTTGAAATCGGTTGTTTTTAAATATAGAAAATGATTGAAAATATTTTTAAATATAGTAGAATTCTACCAATAATAAAAATAATAGATAGCAATCAATATCAGAGTGATATTTTGTTATATTTGAAAATAGAAAAAAAAACACATTTTTAGTCCTTAAATTTTTAAGAATAGTTGGTCCTTTTAATTTAAACAATTTAGTCCATCTTTTTAAAAAATAGGTTTAAAAGGTCCCTATAATGATTAAGTATTTTTTATATTATTAAAATATTTTTAAATTAGAAAAAATTGAAAAAAAAAAAAAAAAAAGCCTTTCTCCCCTTTCTCTCACTTCTCTCCCCTCAATCCCCTCCCTCAACCTCCCACCATTCCCTCCCAATCTAAGAAAAAATAACATTCATGTTCAAGCATCAAAATTCTTTCTTCTTCTTCCCCTTGAGTCTGTGTTCAATCCAAACATATGATAAAGCCAACAAATAATTTCTAATTTTTTTTAATTTAAAAATATTTTAATAATATAAAAATACTTAATTATTATAATAGGGATCTTTTAAATCTATTTTTCAAAATTGAAGAATTAATGTTAAATTGAAATTATAGGGACCAATTGCATCTATTCTTGAAATTAAAAAGATATTTTTTTACTTGAAAATATTTTCAAAAATTTTGACATTTAAAAAACTACCC
Organism: Benincasa hispida; assembly: GCF_009727055.1. NCBI lineage: Eukaryota > Viridiplantae > Streptophyta > Magnoliopsida > Cucurbitales > Cucurbitaceae > Benincasa > Benincasa hispida. Next base: position 27,732,716 of record NC_052356.1, read on the forward strand.
ATTTAAAAAGATATTCCAAATTTTATCATATTTCTGATATTTCCGAAGTTGACAGAAATCACGAGATAAGAGGGAAAAGGAAAAGATATATTGAATTTTCAAAATTATATTTTCCACTCGCAGACAATCGAAGGTGTTCTTCACGCGCTTTACTATATTCCGCCATTAAAGCCTGGAAGAACCTGCTATTTAGTCTTCCTCAGTTTCTTCCTTCTTTGGTTCTACAAAATTCTCAAACTCAGCTTCGATTTCTCCCCAACAATGGCGCGAAAATCTTCTCTCCTCAAGCGAACCCTAGCTTCTCTCTGCTTTATTCTCGCCCTATATGCCATCGTCAACACCTTCATCAGCTCCACAGCCACTCTCAAGCTCGACCGCTCCTTCCCCTTCAGCACTGCCAATTCCGTCATGGTCTCCGACGAATTTGGTTCCCAAGACACTGATCTCCTCAATACTTCCGGGAAATCCGTCTCTCCGGTCAAGATTTACCTCTACGATGTCCCCACCAGGTTTACGTACGGTGTAATTGAGAATCACGGCATAGCTCGCGGAGGAAAATCCGTCGCTAAAGTCACGGACCTTAAGTATCCAGGCCATCAGCATATGGCGGAGTGGTTTCTCTTCACGGATCTGCTTCGACCGGAGTCGGAGCGGATTGGGTCTGCTGTGGTTAGGGTGTTCGATCCGGAGGAAGCGGATTTGTTTTATGTACCGTTCTTCTCGTCCTTAAGCTTGATTGTCAACCCTATCCGACCTGCAACAGGGCCGGATCAGCAGCAGCGGAAGCTTGTGTACAGTGATGAGGAGACGCAGGATGCTTTCATGGAGTGGTTGGAGAAGCAGGAGTACTGGAAGCGGAACAATGGGCGGGATCACGTCATTATAGCTCAGGACCCGAATGCATTATACAGGGTAATTGATAGGGTTAAGAACAGTATACTGCTCGTTTCGGATTTCGGGCGGTTGAGGGCTGACCAAGCCTCGCTAGTTAAGGACGTGATTTTACCATACTCACATAGGATCAATACTTATAATGGTGACATTGGAGTTGAGAATCGCAAGACTTTATTGTTCTTCATGGGCAATCGATACCGTAAAGAGGTATATTTATGCAATGTCTTGAAATTAACAATGGATGTTGTTAAGGATTCATCTATCATTGTTCCTTTTAGCTTTCTGTTTGTTATTATGCATTAGCTTTATGGTTTAGAAAGTTGTGAAGAATTGCATGGTTGATCCTCATGGGGAGGGAATTGCATGTCTGAAAGAAACTTGTGTGGTAAGATGACAAACTCTTAGTAGACGTTGGATGTAACCTTTTAGGATTAAGCTCTAGAACACTGCAGCTGGTCCCACTAAAAGTTGGCAGTAGAAGTTTTCATCTGTTCTTTCAAGGTTCCTTCAATTTTACTGTTAGCTGACAAGGACAGTGAATTGAGGGCCCTTAGTTCAATTACGTTTAGGATATGATGGTTATACATTCCAGGACCAACTCTAGGGCGTTATTTATTCTTGAGTTCCTCCCTACCTGCACATGATAACATGGATTTACTTGTGATTATTTATTTATTTGATAGGATTTTTTAGGGGTAGGAATTTTTTTTTTACCTTTTTAATCATATGGGATTTGAAATTGATTTTCTTTCTTTTTTTGCAATCAGTGTCTTAGTTTGCTAACATAAACACAACTAGTAGTGCTGAACTATTGATAGACCTTATGGCAATTGATGTAGGAAAGGAAACTCAGGTATCTATATAATAGATGAACCTAGACTTGAATGGATGAACCGTCTTTAAATTTCAACTTTTTCTTCCTCTTGACGAGTCGATTCACAGTAGTTAATTCAATTTTGTCTTCCAATTTGACATATAGAGTTAATCTGCATATTAGCTATTACAAGAAAGAGTTTCATCTAGCTAAAGTTACATGAGAGGCTGGCCTCTACTAGTTTACAACCTAAGGTATAACTAAATCTAAAGATTTAAATATTCCATAACCCTTTACTCTAACCCGAACAATCTCAATACCCTACTCTATTAACCCGAACAATCTCAATACCCTACTCTATTAACCCAAACAATCTCAATACCCTACTCTATTCTCCAAATGCTCACATTTCTTTTGAACTGAAGTATCTAAAGGCAGCTAAGACTCAACACTTCAAAAAATTCACTCTCGTCTTGGGAGCTCTATTACCAAGCATATCCCGATGCATGAGGAAGAGAAAAAAAAAAAAAAAATTAACGCACTTGAATCCTTGCAAAACAAAAAAAAAAAAGGAAAAAAAATCAACTTCAAGTTCATGAAGAATCACTTATGCACAATCGATCATTAAGTTCACCCTAATTGATTATCCTTCAAGCTCTGGACTATTTTTCTTACACTGGTTATAGGTAGAAGAAACCAGAGTTTATCACTCTATTATTCTAATTTTGCTTCCGTTGCTCATTACATGTTATGAATGTCATTGTAACTCATGTTCCTAGGCCTAGTTTATGATTTCATAATATGTGTTGGCATTAATGTAGAAACGCAAGCCTAGCCTGCACCACAACAATGTTTCTTTTGTTACAATTATTTACGGGTGTTATTTATTTATTTATTTATTTTCTTTCTTTTTAGAGATTATAGTTACAAATCTTCTCTTTGGAGTTCTCTTTCCATAAAATTTTGCACATATGACACTTTTTCTTTTAATCGGAGGAATTTTCAGTAGTTCCCTTGGCCTCTTTCAAGTTGATGCCTTATCACCCTCTGTACTTTTTTAGTCTTGTTAATATTGTGTGTAGTTTCCTATTAAATGAAAAGAAAAAGTTGAGATCATAACTGATTTGTTTGCTGGTGATTCTATCGTGTGTTTATAGGGAGGAAAGATACGTGATATGCTTTTCAATATACTTGAGGAGGAACAGGATGTCATAATCAAACATGGAACACAATCACGAGAAAGTCGGCGTGCTGCTACACATGGGATGCATACATCTAAGTTCTGCTTGAATCCAGCTGGTGACACTCCCTCTGCATGTCGACTTTTTGATTCTGTAGTAAGCTTATGTGTACCAGTGATTGTCAGTGATAGTATTGAGCTGCCTTTTGAAGATGTTATAGATTACTCCAAGATTGCAGTATTTTTTGATTCGGTTTCTGCTGTGAAGCCTAGGTTTCTAATTTCAAAGCTGAGGAGAATATCTAAAGAGAGGATTTTGGAGTATCAGAGAGAAATGAAAGAGGTTAGTACTATGTGTGATAACTTCTTTTCTTCCCATAAACTTTTATATGTTAAATGATCATAAAACCCCAAAAGCTTAAGTAGATGAGTTAGGGTAAATTTAATCTTATATCTATATTTTTAACACTTCTCACTTGAAAATTTATTAAAAGTCCAGCAAATGGAAATCAATATTAGTTGAGGAGTAAATGACATTATAGGAGTTTGAAAATTGGACCTCTTACTTTGATATCATATTAAATTGGATAGAATAATAATATTCTATTGTATTACTATCTGCAACTTAGGTCTCCATATATAGGAGAAAGACCCACCCTATCATAAGGAGAAAAAATGAAGGTAATAAATACTAAACAATATTGACAACTAATATGTACACAAAGATTCCAACAGTTTCAAGTCATTCTACTTCTGTTAGTGCTGTCTGTCTCTCTTTTGTGTGTGTTTCGTTTTAAACCTTTATCCAAATGGGTACAAATAGTGCTGACTAATAAGAGATTCTTTTTCCCTTGTTAATCCAATCTGGCTGTATTTTTTATTTGTTTTTTTCTTTAAAACTAAACACTTGACAATTTAAACTATGAAAACTTGCTTGAAACATGAACAGAGAAGTTACAATGTGTTACTTCGAATAAATAGTCATGCAGAAATTGTTTCTTCATCAAAAAAAGAAATAACTAACTCATACGTATTAATAAAGTTTCCTCTATTGGATGCATGTTACTCAGGTAAAGAGGTACTTTGAGTATACAGACTCAAATGGCACAGTGAACGAAATATGGCGCCAAGTCTCACAGAAGTTACCTCTAATTAAGCTAATGATTAATCGTGAAAAGAGGGTCATTCATAGAGATGGTGACGAACCAGACTGCTCTTGTCTCTGTTCAAACCAAACTGGCATCAGGGCCAGACTATAACTCTTTATTTATGCATTTCTGGAGAATCCGTGAACAATGTTTGATATAAGCGGCAGGCCAGCTCCAAGACTTCCGAGTTGGAGGAAATTGAGGATGAAGTTATATGTCTTACTAGTTCCAACCTTGAGATGCCCATATTCCTCAGCTCAGCTTGCTTTTTCTTCTAACCAGGCAGGTAGAGGTTGCCATATTTATACGCCTTTTTCACTTATTACTACTCTCTATTCTTTACTGTTGAGATGGTTATGTAGAACTGACATAGCCATGCATAATCTGGTAATATTTGTAATTATATTTTTTTTCCATTTTTGGTGCATTGTACAGAATAAGGGTCTGTGATCCTTCCATATTCAACTGAAGTTTTTCTTCATTTTTCCTTAGCTGTTGTAGGCTTGAGATAGACATTGGGACATTAGAAACATGTCCAATGAGCAGGTGGTCTTTTTTTACTTGGTAAATTTGTATTGTAGATTATGTCTAAACTCTCTCTGTCTCTCTCTCAATGTTTTTGGTGGTGATGTTGGTAGCTGAAAGGAGATTCTTGAGTGAATGGAAGGCCTTTTTCTTTTTTTGACATATCCCAAACTTTCATAGGGGCAATTTTTATATTCATTCAATGAATGCATACTATGTAGTTTTGTAGTTGCTAATTATTGAAGCAATATGATGCGAAAGATAGATAGGGGAACACAAGGCAAAATCAAGCTCTGAAATTCATGGGTAGGGTCTGTTTGAAATGACTTTTTGATTTTGATTTTCTTGTTAGGGAGAAAACTAACATTCTGGTTGGTTGTTAATTGTTCCCAAAAATGATCGATATCTTGAACTTCATTCTCTTCTTATAACCTTTTTAACCCATCACCTTTAATTTCACTCTTCAATCATAGGGGAGGCCTCGACCATGTCTTTGGGTTCCTCAACGAATAGACCTCATATTTTACCCATTTTGATTGAAATTCATTTCTCAGCCATTGGAGTAGGCAATTTGGCTGTATCTGACTCTCATTCTCTCCTTTCAATCACTTTGCATTGGATATTTGCCTGATAGACAAAGTTAAAAAGATGAACTGCGGAATTGAGTGGTGGTAACTCTCGACGACACTTGAAACAATCTTTCACGGTTTATTTTTGAAGTCTCACTTTACTTCTAATCATCAAAGTATTTGAGAATTTGCAAGATAAGCTATTGATGATTCAAAACCCTTAATTTTCATTGGAACAAAATTTGGTTTGAAACTGAAATGAAGTTTTTAATTTTGTACACAGATAGGGCGAGGATGAGAAATTGAATCGCCACAATTAACTTGGATTATGCTAATTCGTTTGACTTGAATATATTATTTTAGTACCATTTGATAACTTTAGGGTCGGTAAGGTAAATTTTCTATAAGAACTAATCTAATTCCTTTTATTTTGTGATAAAAGTGTTAGTTAAAGAAATCTAGACGATTTTAAAGGAAAATATCCTTTGTTTTCAGGAAATGCAAGGTCTACAATAATCCATAAGCTCTACTTTCATTCAATATGATCAAAAATCCGCCTCAATTTTATGGAAATATTCACATGTAAAAAAATTTATTAAATAACAATTAAACATTTCATTCTTTTAGGTTTAAATAATAACTTTGTTTTAAAAGAGGTTTAAATGGCCTTTTTACTCTCGAAACGAACCTCAAACCACAAGGTTAATAACATGAACACTAATGCCAGTTGAGTTACACTCTTGTTGGCAATGCAACCATAAATTTATACTAAAGTGATCTTACTCTATACAAAAGTTATGCTAAATTTTTGTAAAGAAAGACCAAAATAGTCATTATTTAAAAGTACAATAATCAAAATAAATATTTTAAAAGTATAATAATCAAATTAAACCTTTAGTCAAAAACCAAAATAGTATTCAAACTACCCTTTCAAAACAAGTTTAAATTTCTGCTTATTAATGTTAGGTCTTTATTAGTGGTATTTTGTTAATATTTTTACTACATTTCGTCATTTTTTCTATGCTAAACAAAATTTGAAACACTACTTCACCTTTTATAAATATAAGCTGATACAACCATCCAATTTGAGTCACATCTGCAAAAGTCATTGCTGGCCTTTATTTTTCTTATGTTTAAGCTTCTCAGTTCTCACTCACTGAATGCAGATACAGTACAATCAAAAAGAGTTTAGCTATGATATTATTACAAAAAAATGTAGTTGCCTTTAACCTGGAGGCCATTTCATCTGTCTCCCTCCCAGGACATGCAAGTGAAGATGATACACAGATTGACCTGTTGTGAGTGAGAGAGATCAGTAAAATGGCAGCAAAAGCAGAGAAAGAAGAAATGTTGCAAAAGATAGAGATTGTTGTTGAAAGCTAATTGCTTACAAGCACTTGCACCACTGTTGATGACTACTCGAAATCCTTCAACAATACCCTCTTTTTCAGCCACTATTTTGGCTGCATACAGCAGCTGACCCAGTATCTCTCCATGTCTTGCTTCAGCCTAGTGAGTACAAACACAGCTCATATTACTGCATTAACATACATTTGGGCTATTAAATGCTCACACACAGCATGGACAGATGATCGCAAGCAAACTCCATCTTCAAGGAGATGATAAGCACGACCAACCTAAACCTCAACTAGTTATGGCATATACCATTCATTAAGAGATCAAATGTTTGAATCTCGCACTCCACGTCATTCAACTCAAAAAGATCATAAGCATCAATATGAATCATCATAGTATTATGCCATATTGACTCCCAGTGGCAGGTCTAGAATTTCAAGTAGGGGATAGAGTACAAATGTATATAAGGTGAGAAATTTAGTTCATGAACTTCTAGTTTTGTATTTATATATAGTTCCTAAAGTTGAAAAATGTATAATAGATGTCTAGTTTTCCATTTTTGTGTTTAGTAGATTATTAAAATGCCAATTTTGCCCTTTTGAATGTAGCAGATAACAGCAGAGCCCGAGAATTGATGTGTATTCGAATCATAGGGGCTAGTAATCGACGATATCTCATGTCTCTTACATATTTGAAAATGTCAAAAATTAAATGTGATATTAGACATTAAACTTTTAATTTTGTGCACAATTGGTATGACTAGACATCTTTTTAAAACTAATGTATCAATTAGCTACAGAATTTAAAATTTAAAGTTGAAATGAATACAAAATTATTTTTTGTCCTATATAAAATGATTACTTTCTAAACATTTTTAGTATTTTGAGATCTATTAGATATAGAATGGAAGTAATTTATAAATTTATTAGATAATTTTTAAGAGACCGGAGTCAAAATTAAAAGTTTATGGATACTAGTCATAATTTTCAAATTTTAGGGATTAAAAATTAAATATTATATATATATATATATATTTAAAAAAATCCAAAGTAAAAAATTATAAATATATGTGGTGAACCACTAGCTTAAAAAATTAAATTAATACACAAATATCTATATTTATAATTTTTTTTAAAAGAAAAATAGTTGCCAAATTGAAGGCCCAATCCTTGGCTTAGTGGTACAAAATGCGTTCCTCAAGCCACTAGAGAAGAACGCTACCATATGATTTAAATGGGAAAAATATATTTAATATCAAAGAATAATTTTTTTATATTTAATGGAAAACAATATTACATAAAGGGTGGCCCCTTGATAGAACTGCCACTGTTAATTCCTGTATCATGCTTCCGATTTTCACTGACCTGTAAATGTAGTTAAAGTTGATTCTTAAGGACCAATTTTGAGGTTGTTATTTGATATCATCATCGATCCATCAGCATAATTTAACAAAATTATCAACTAATAATCAACTATTAACTATATCAGACTTCCTATCTATAAAACCTGTGACGTCGAACTGATTTTTACATTAGCTTTACCAATTAGTTTTGTAATCCATTCAAGTCCTCCAACACCTCACGGTAAGGAAATAATTGGTAATGATTAGCTGAAGCATTAAACGGGTTACATCCAAGCTAACCTTCAAGCCAAAATGAAGAGTTGCAATTCTCCATGTTCAAAAGGCACTTTATCATTCAAGAGTCACTATGAATATGAAAATCCACATTCATCCACATCTTTAATGAATTATGAACCAATTTAATTTCATGCATTTATATTTATGAGGTAGTTGAAAGGGTGTTAGATGAATTTAGTCAATTAGATGAGAGGTTGTGACCTTTCATAGTGTCTTTTCAATTAGTATAAAATAATTATGTACTTTTGTAATTTAAATGTACAAGAAGACTTTGAATTTGAATGAAATTTTCTTAGAGTTTAATCTCTCGAGCTTTGTGTTTTCTTTGAAATTTGTGTTTAGAATGCATGTTTTAGACTTTCAATCTAGATTGATCAATTAGATTGTGGAGAGTTCGAAATCTTTAAGTTAGGAATAAGTTCTCCTTTTTTCTTGATCTTTGATCAATCTTCCAAGCCTAATCTGTTTTAGTTTTTCTGGGGCTGTTAACAATTTGTTTATTGGAGGTTATTCTTATTATCATTGTGCGGGTTCACCTAGAATAAGACGAGTTCTCAAACGTGATTGAGGTAGTTCCCTTTTATCACCTTGAATTTTTACTACCAGAAAATGGAAGGAAAAAGGAAAAAGGAAAAAGAAATGCGATTGAGAAAACAGGATTACATGGTATAATAAAGGTGTTACTTTTGGAAAAATATATTTAAGTAGAACTGTATGTGATTATTCTAAATTTTAGGGCATTCAGATTCCTAGTAATGTAGATGTCAAACATCTAAAGATGTCAGACATGTGGATTTCCTACCACCAAATAGTCCATTGATGCATGAAAAATTCACCAGAAACGATAATACCGGATAACTAAACTGTTTGCTCAAAATTTGGAGGGGAAAAAAATGAAAAACACTACTATAGTTCTTTTGTGGGTAGGGTTTCACTCTTCCCCAGCCCTTAGGTTATATATCTCTTTTTTCTTTATATACACGAGTTTCTCATCAGAAATAAATAAATAAATAAAAGGAAAGAAAGAAAGAAATAAGAGAAAGGAATACTCAATATACTATTTCAGAGAAACTAAGTCTATGCAGACACACATGCCTAACAACATAATGTTGGCTGCATATGATGACTAAAGATAACATAGACTATATATATAGAGATAATAAACAAGAAGAGGAAAGAAAGAAATACCTTTCCCAGCTCTGCCAATCCATCTCTGAGCTTTGGAATGATTAATATATGAACAGGAGCCTGTGGATTTATGTCTCGAAATGCAAGGACTTTATCATCCTCATAAACAATGTCCGAAGGAATTTCCTTGGCTATTATTTTGTCAAATCTGAAGGAGAAAGGTCAAAGCATAAGGAGCTAATTAATTCCAAGAAATAGCCCAATATCAATCTAACAATCTTTTAACGTGTAGCATTGGCCCTTCCACTCAATATCTTATTGATCACTTTATTGAATGTAAACATGAATCTAGAAAAGATTAAAAAATTTCCAATATAATTCAAATTCCTCCAACTCCAAGTATGGGTAGATCAATGGAACAAGGTTTTTCAAGTTAACCAAACATCGGCTGTTTCCCAAGACTTGGTTTTCTTGTGACATGTTAGCTTTAATAATGCCATAGATTTAGACCCTAAACAGGAGAATTTGCCTAATTTCATACCTAATATTTTGAATCCAGGTAGGCAACATATCTCTTTGCTTTGTTCAAGAGTTGATAGTTATTTCACACTGGCATATGTATGTCTTGTCACAAGTGAATAAACTCCCATATTGCTAACAATTCTTCGAGCTCAATTTTAGGAGAATAAAATTTTAAGGTTTTAGCAACATCTAATCCTCACTAATTTATTAAAGACGATACATGGTTGGAGTTCCACTGTCTGCATGAGATGCAGCTGCTTTAGCAGCAACTTCTTCATTGTTTGTGATACCAGCACAAATGGTCAATCTGGAGAAAATACAATGCAACAATAAAAACTATATCAATACATGAACAACTAGATTATTGGAATAGTGGGAAAACAGAATTTTTTGTAACCTTAATAGATGGCATTATATTTATTTATAGGTGTCAGAAACAGAGATAACTGATCATTAAGTTTGCTCCAGTCCTATCTATCCTGCTACATTACATAATTGCTTTATCGTTGGTGGGGGGATAAATATTTGACAGTAACAGCTAAGATAAAGAAGTCTGAGTTAATCTAGTACACATCTTATCAAGGGACAACGACATGATTTCAATTATGTTGTAAGAAAATATCAAAATCCCTGTTGAAACTTGAAATAATTCCACAAGGAATATGAATTAACATTTGTCCATGGACAAAATATGAAGGTTCCTGTGGTGGTTAGTAAAGAGACGACATTGACAATTTAACAGTATCCAGTGGGGGGATAAATATTTTGACAGTAACAGCTAAGATAAAGAAGTCTGAGTTAATCTAGTACACATCTTATCAAAGGACAACGACATAATTCAATTATGTTGTAAGAAAATATCAAAATCCCCCTGTTGAAACTTGAAAATAATTCCATAAGGAAATATGAATTAACATTTGTCCATGGACAAAATATGAAGGCTGCCTGTGGTGGTTAGTAAAGAGACGACATTGAACAATTTAACAGTATCCATAAAGAAGTGGGGGGGATAAATATTTGACAGTAACAGCTAAGATAAAGAAGTCTGAGTTAATCTAGTACACATCTTATCAAGGGACAACGACATGAATTCAATTATGTTGTAAGAAAATATCAAAATCCCTGTTGAAACTTGAAAATAATCCACAAGGAATATGAATTAACATTTGTCCCATGGACAAATAATGAAGGCTGCCTGTGGTGGTTAGTAAAGAGACAACATTGACAATTTAACAGTATCCATAAAGAATGGGGGGGATAAATATTTGACAGTAAACAGCTAAGATAAAGAAGTCTGAGTTAATCTAGTTACACATCTTATCAAGGGACAACGACATGATTCAATTATGTTGTAAGAAAATATCAAAATCCCTGTTGAAACTTGAAATAATTCCACAAGGAATATGAATTAACATTTGTCCCATGGACAAAATATGAAGGCTGCCTGTGGTGGTTAGTAAAGAGACGACATTGACAATTTAACAGTATCCATAAAAGAATGTTGTAATAACTGACCATAACTAGATATAGATTATAACCATTGTCCCCAGCTACCATTGCCTTAAATTTACAACTAACTCCCACAGAAATGCTATGGTTACCAACTTACCAATCATGGATAACGGATTTATCATTTAAAATTTATTCCTTCATTCTATGACGATCCAAATTATCACATTATCTACACATCACAGTACTCCAGTCATGAAATTATCTCATCTCACCATTGCAAAGCATCTTGAAATTCACAAACCACAGGAGAATCGTTTGTCTTCATACTACCATTTAAAGATCCCACAGAGCCTTAGCTACATGGCCACTTGTAGCCTTATAGACTTATTAACTCAATTTCATTCTGCTTCTAAGTCAAAACGGCTAATACTTCAGTTCCCCAATCAACCCACACACTAGATGTAGGAAAAATTCAAAATAATGAGGTAAACATCTTTTTCAAGATATCAAGTTTGATGTAACAGAACCCCATTTCCATGAGACAGATTGAAGATTCCATCCCTTTTGAAGAAAACTAGACAATCTTCTATTGTCAACGATGAGATATTTTAAACTTACTAGACATAGAAACTAAAAAGCCTCTCATACATATTTCAACGATTGGGAGGAAGAAAACACAACAGTTATGGATAATATTTCTTCCCTCCCCTATATTACAGTCGAAATAAACCAAACCCATAAAAAGGAATCGCTTGATTTTCAACATAATCCTTGTAAGAACATAGAAAATGGGTTGTCTACCTTCGAGAGCGAGTGCGAAGTGGGAGGAGAAAAGCCGTGAAATGGTTGCTGGAATGTTTCAATTTCGCGGTGACCAATGTTCTTGTAGCCGTAGCTATACATTGCCTGCCGGTTTCATACGAAAACAAACAATTCCACAATTCATTGAGCTAAAGAGATACAAGAAAGAGAGGATAGGAAGGAAGGGAAAAAAAAGCACCTTAAGAAAGATGTCCCTGCAGCCATTGGGCTTCTCAATCAACCAGAGTGGCCAAAATTTCAAGGAGTGTTTAACAAACGGTTGATGGGTTAGGTTCAATTCAGGGGTACGCCGGATAAATGATCCAATTTTGGAGGAAAAAATTGATATTTGTCCCAATGAGTTTGTTTACGTTAAATTTTGGTAAAATTACCAAAAAGAAACTTCACGAACATGGAACAAGTTTTTTTTTTCCCTTTTCTTTCTTTCTCTTTTACTTTCACCCTTGTACTCTCACTCCCTTTCCTCTCATAGATAGTTCTCTTCCCTTCCTATGTATTTCGCTCTCTTATTTTCACTTTTGCACTCCCACTCTATAACACAAACTAAATAGAGAGAAGGAGACAAAGATGCTTGTGTGAACACGACAGAGCTCGTGCATAGTCACATCGAAGTTAATCGCACCAAAGAAGAAAAGCAGTGGAAGGAGAAGAAAAAGAAATAAGGGTAATTTTGTAAAACTACTTCATGACGAGGTAAGCAAAAGGTCAAAATCCTTGACTTTTAAAAAGTATGTCAAAAATCATTTTGAGCCTTCAAAAAAAAAAAAACTGCATTGACCTATTTTAGAGGTTCAATACGAAAAATGTCCCACTTTTTAAAAATATTGATAATTATCTTTTTTTTCTCCCTTTTCTCTTCTTCTTCCCAATGGGTTTCCGCGTGATTTTTTTTCTTCTCTTCTTCTTCCTCTTGTTCTCCAATGGTTTTTTTTTTCTTTTTTCTTCTTCTCTTTTTCTTCCTATTATTCTATGATGGTTTGCACAAAGGTTCTTTTCTTCCTCTTTCTCTTCTCTAGTGAGACTAGGAGACAATTAAATAGAGGAGAGCAATATGTGATAGAAGGAAATGAAAAGAGGGATTGAGCGAAAAGCGATGATTTAGTTTTGGTAATTTCAGCTAGTGTTGACGTTAGCAAAAGATAAAAAGAAACTCTCATTTTCAAAAAGCGAGGCAAATCTCATATTTTCCTCTCAATTTGGATCATCAATCCCCTTCAAAATGGGTCTTTTAATCAATTTCCCCTCAATTTTGGCTTTGAGGTTGGTTTTTGCATATCTTTTCTTGTTCTTTCTAAAGAGAGCTTTCTCCAAATAAACCTAATTACAAAATTGTCAATTTTCTTATTTGTTACATGAATGGCTTGATAGACTACTAGTTTACCAAAAGTATTACATAATTTACTTTTTTATCCCTTCTTATCATTCTTTTTTTCTTAAGAAGTATTTATAATAATATTAATATCATCAGAATACACAAGTATGAAAAGTTTCTCATGCTATTAACTTCCCAAAATGGTCTTGTTTTCAAAACCTAAGCAAAATTTCTCAAAAAGTTTGAAAATATTTGGCTGTATAAATGAAAGCAAGAATCGACAAGAAGTCTTGAAGGAAAACAAAAGGTATATTTGATATATAAAACACAATATATTCTATATACAATGGAATTTTCTAGAAGTAAACTAGGTGAATTTGATAATTACAAGAACAAGATAATTTGTACAATATATCATCTTATGTACCGAACAATATATGTGATGTGTATTTATATTTTTCATTATATTACCAATATATTTGACATATATTTGAGATTTAATAGAGGTGTGATTGACTTTTATCTAGGAATCTCGAATAAAATAAATCAAATATTTTAAAAGGGAAAGAAACATTAATTTGAAATATACTACGTTACATGAGTATCAGCTGAGGTTAATAAATAACAAAAACAAAGTCAAAATTTTAAAACGATGTTACTAAGGAAAAATTAATTATTTAAAAATGTTGATTATGTTGGGGTTGATGCCTTAGATCTCGTAGGATCCTGTAGTTTGTAAACATCTGTATGAACAAACTTTTGGTGATTTATAATGTGAGATATTTTTCACTTCAGTCTATGAAATATGAGATATTTTAGTTGCATTAACCACAAACCAATAAACTAAGATCCCTAGTTATCGTTGTAACTTAAGCATGTATGTGGAGACATACAAGTGGATCGTGCTTTAAGTGATAACCTAAATGGTTTGTAGTATATGGATAAAGGAGGGAAACCTTATCCTAGTGACGCTACGAGTGTGGTCCACTTTGTAGGTATTATAAGTATTGTAAAGTGCTACAAATGGTCTGATCCTGACCCATGTATTAGACGTGCGAGTGGGGATGTTCTATACAAAGGAGTTTGTATAAGACCGGACCACAAAATGTTTAGTCTCATTATATAACACCATTCATGACAGAGACTTTCATTTCACTAGGAAGACCATAGGTAACATGACCTTAATCCTGAGTGAGTTGGGAACTTCTGCCTATGAGGGCGATCCTTTGATTTGCATGGATGCGAGTGGTCAGATCGCCGACTCAAACATACTACTTTAGGGATTCATTTGATTGGGGAGCTGGGAACTCAACTACACAAGACAGAATTCACTCTTTCCCCAAAGCAGGGGTAAGTAGATAAATTGCTCCCTTAAGGACTGATTCCGAGGCTTGAACAATGTAGCACCACACCTTCTCTTGGCCCGAAAAGAGTTTACTCATAGTGGGACTATGATGTATTGTTCATTAAAGGAATCAGTGGTACTTAGGGAGTTAGATGTAACTATAGGGGCAAAACGGTAAATTAGCCCAACTGTACTTACGAACGATTTGTGAAGGGTCATCGTACTGTTGATTGGTTATATCAGATGGATACAAAAATATATCTGTAGCGCGAAGAGTGCAGCTGTCGATCTTTAGTGAAATGTATGACAATTAACAGATGATGGATATCATGATTAAAGAGTTTAGTCAGTTATTCACGTACTGTTGGAGCTTCAAACTACAAGTCTATAAGGTCCCCTTGGTAGCTCTATAGATTCATGTTGAGAATTAGTTTTTGGATTAGTTTAAGTGTTCAAATTAACAAGAGGAAATTTGATTATATATGATATAATTAAATTGATTCAATTATATGTGATATAATTGATTTAATATATTTGATATATTATTTGAGGAATTAATATAAATATGATTTATATCAAATGCCATAAAGGAGAAAAAGAACTATGGTTTATATATTACATGAGATGTGACATTAAAACTATAGATTATAAATATAATATGATAAATTAGTTATTACATTTATTTATAATAAATTAATTATATGATAATTGATTTTCGGTTTTTTCTCATTATAACCGACTTAGTGGAAAATTGTAATAAGTTTTTGGTAAGGGTAACTGATGGATAAAATGAAAATTGTTTTCATTTTTTCAAATCCAACGCGTATAAAGAAAAATGTTATACAATAGCCTTGAGAGATAAACGATCAAGGAACGGGTATACTATATAATAGCTATGAAGGAAATTAGACATGAGGATTTCCATGAGCAGTTGAATGATCGTTCCAAATTCCATTTATATTTGAACATACACAATTATAGTCAAGAAACGGAAACTAACAGGTCATGCACAATACGAAATTACAGCATGCTTTAAGATCATCAGGGGATAGAATATCATACCTTTGAAGAGTCATTCTTCAAACTTCCTCAATCACAAATGCTTGTTCAATCTCCAAGACAGCAACACAC
Source organism: Benincasa hispida (assembly GCF_009727055.1). Lineage (NCBI taxonomy): Eukaryota > Viridiplantae > Streptophyta > Magnoliopsida > Cucurbitales > Cucurbitaceae > Benincasa > Benincasa hispida. The sequence continues at coordinate 27,748,553 of NC_052356.1, forward strand.
GAACGCTCGAACACAACGACCATAACACAGCACGATCAACAATAACCACCACACGGATAATGCAAGCACACAACGAATAGCCTAAAAAACCTTGAACTCAGTCGAGTTGAGTGAGGACACCACCACAATGGTTACCTTGGTATTCTCAGTGTGAGAATCTAGAAGTGTGGGCTCTGTGTGGACTTGGTTAGAGGAAAAGACAAGAGGAACAACAATCGTGTAGATGATTGAGCAAGTAGGAGATGAGAAGTGTCTATCGTATACACGAATGCTCAATCGTGTAGAAGAAGGCAACCTATCATATAGATAATGCCCTGCGATCGTTTAGCTATAGCTAAATGAACTATCGTATAGTAACACTCCACAATCGTTTAGTCTTTCTAGCAGCTATCGTTTAGTGAAACCATTTCATTGACATCATCTCTGTGAGTTCTTTCTGAATTAAGCAACTCTCTAAATTTAGGAAAATATTTTTTCCTTTTATCTCATGGTTACCATAAAACCACCAATAACCTCCCACTCAATTGATTATTAGAGAAAAAGAGATAATATTCAAAAATTAATATTATTATAAATATATATGATAACCAACATACCATATTTTTCATCTCATGAAACATATAAACCATAGCTCTTTTTCTATTTTATGGTACTTAATGTAAATCACATTTACATTAATCCTCTACTGATACATCACACTGAGTGTATCATACATAGTCTAATTTCCTCTTGTCAGTTTGAATATTTCAAATCAACACCAAGAACTGATTCTCAACTTGAATTCATTGAGCTACCAAAGGGACCTTATGAACCTGTAGCTTAAAGCTCCAATGGTACGTGAATAACTGACTAAACTCTTTAGTCACGGGATCCACCATCCGTTAATTGTCGGGCACTCCACTAAAGACTGGCAGCTGTACTCTCCTTACTACAGATATATTTTGTGTCCATATCAACCAATCAACAGTGCAATAACCCTCACAGATTGCTCGTAAGTATAGTTGGGCCAATATACCACTTTGCCCCTGTAGTTACATCTAACTTCTTAAGTACCACTGATCCCTCTAATGAACATAAGTCATAGTGCTACTATGACTGAGTTCTCTCTTCTAAAGAGAAGTTGTGGCCACTATGTTCAAGACCTAGAATCAGCCCTTAAGGGAGAAATCTATCTACTTACCCATGTTTCGGGGAAGGAGTGAATTTCGTCTTGTGTAACTGAGTTCCCAGCTTCTAAATCAGACAAATCCCCAAAAAGGTAGGCACGTTGAGTTGGCAATCCGGCCACTCTCACCCATACTAATCAAAGGACCGCCCTCAAAGGTAGGAGTTCCCAAAACACTCAGGATTAAGGTCATGTCACCTATGGTCATTTAGGTGAGATGTAAGTCTCAAGTATCAACGACGTTATATAAAGAAATTAGTCATCTCGTGGTCCGGTCTTATACAAACTCTTTGCATAGGACACACCCGCTTGCATGTCTCCACATGAATGATCAGGATCTACCATCTGTAGTAGTTCACAACACTTGTAAATCTCTACGAAGCGGGTCGTATCTGTAGTGTCACCAAGATCAGGTATCCCTCCTTGATCCTTATACTACAGACCTTTTTAGGTTATCACTTAAGGCATGTTCCACTTGTATATCTCATATACATGCTTAAGTTTACATACAATAATCATGGAGCTTTGTTTATTGGATATGAGTAAATGGAAAATTAAATAACTCTTATTTTATTCATAACAATGTGTTCAGTTTACAAACTACGAGGGAAGAAAATAATGCATACCTTCTTGATAACGCATCAACCACCACATTATCCTTACCTTTCTTATAATGAATGACATATGGAAATGTCTCAATGAACTCTACCCATTTAACTTTGTTTGGCTTTTGAGGAACTTCAAGCTTTCATGATTCGTGTGGATGACAAACTCTTTTAGCCACAAGTAATATTTCCAAACTTGCAAAGCCCTTACAAGTGCATGTAATTCCTTATCATATGTGGGGTAGCTAAGTTTTGCTCCATTTAGTTTCTCACTAAAGAACATGACTGGCCTCTTTTCTTGCATCAAAACAACTCCAAACCCTATCTCACTTGCATCACATTCAACTTCAAAAGATTGGTCAAAGTTAGGTAAAGCAAGACAAGATGCATTAGTCAATTTATCTTTCAATTCATTGAATGCATTTTCTTGCTTTTCTTTCCATTCAAATTTCACATTCTTTTTAACAAGTTCATTCAATGGTGAGATTATGCTATTGAAATCCTCAATAAACCTCCTATAAAAACTAGCCAAACCATGAAAAGATCTCACCTTGGTTGCATTGGTGGGTGTTGGCCACTCTCAAATAGCCTTGACCTTTTCTTCATCAAATTTCACCCCATCCTTTCCAACAATGAATCCTAAGAAATTGACTTGGTCTAGACAAAAACTACTTTGAAATTGGCATAAATCTTTTCTTCTCTAAGTTTAAGTAAAATTATCTTGACATGCAAAATATGTTCATTCAAATTTTTAGAGTAAACAAGAATATCATCAAAGTAAACCACAACAAATTTTCCATTGTATTCTCTCAAAACGTGATTCATTAGCCTCCTAAAAGTACTTGGTGCATTAGTAAGACGAAATGGCATAACAAGCCACTCATAAAGAGCAAATTTTGTTTTGAAAGCCATTTTCCACTCATCTCCCACATGCATTTGAATTTGATGGTAACCACTTTTAAGATCAATTTTTGAAAACAAGTTTGCACCATGTAATTCATCTAGCATGTCATCCAATCTAGGACTAGGATGTTGATACTTTACTGTTATTTGTTGATGGCTCGACAATCAACACACATCCTCAATGTTCCATCTTTTTTGGGTACTAAAATGACTAGAACCAAACAAGGACTCATGCTTTCTCAAACATAACCTTTATCTATGAGTTCTTCCACTTGCCTTTGAATTTCCTTGGCCTCGATTGGATTGATTTTTTAGGCCGCCATATTTGGAAGTGTTTTCCCGTGTATGAAGTCAATTTTGTGCTCAATTCTTCTTAAAGGAGGTAGACCCGTAGGTGCATCTTCATATAGAAACATGTCATTAAATTCCTACAAAAGAGATTTAAAAGCACTAGTCAAACCATCATTAGAGTTAGGTTTAGTTATTAAATACATTCCTTTGCACATAAGTACAAAGTTTGGTGCTTCGAATGAAAACATATTCCTCTCTTCCCCCTTTCTCATAACCAAACTCACACTCTTCTTTTTTCCTCAAAATCACTCTTTTTTTTTCTTTTGGTTTTCACTCACCTTTTGCCCCTCACTTTTCTCTTTATTTTCGCTCTTCTCCTTTAACTTACCTTTTTCTCTCCTCTCTTGATCCTCAAATTCTTTTCTTTTCTTTTCTAATTTCACTTGATCGCATTGTACTTCATATGGAGATAATGGACGCAATAAACTGAAGGAAATCGAATTCAAGATTTCCATGAGCAGCGGAAATAAGATTATTCCAAATCACAATCATGAATGAACAATACAAATTACAGTCGTACAGAAACAAGCGGTTATACAATTAATATAGAAATTACAGCATGAAAAACTACAAATGCACAAAGAGAAAGCTCTACGAACATTTGAAGATGCGTCTCCATGCTCCTTTGCGCACGACCGCTCGAACAATAGCAACCTCGAATGCTCGATCTACATAATCGCAACACTGCACGAACACTCCGCGCTCGTCCTCAACAATCGCCTCAACCACGAACTCCTCAGCAACAGCACGAACGGCCTCCATAGCACCTCGATGGTGTCAAGTTGAGTATGACACCACCAACAAGGCTACCTTGGTATTCTCGGTGTGAGAATCCAAAGCGTGGGCTCTGTTCGGACTTGGTATGAGGCAGATGAAGGAGGAAACACCGATCGTGTACACGACTGGGCAAGTGGGGAGATGGCGGAGACCTATCATATAGGTCGATGCTCAATCATTTAGCTAAAGCTATGCGATCATCTAGCAAAAGCTATGTGATCGTTTAGCTCATCGTTTAGCTCGGTCTGTCACCTAGAAACACTACACGATCGTTTACTTTGGGCAAGCGATCGTCTAGCAAAAGTTATGTGATCGTTTGGTAAATACTGGACGATCGTTTAGCTAGCCCAAGCTGTTGTTTAGTAAATCTGTATTTACTTGACAACTTCATGAGATTCTTTTTGCCGAGAGAAATCTCAAAAAACTTTTTATGAAAACTTTTTCAATAGTTACTAAAATTAGAAAACTATTTTTCTTTTATCTCACGGTTACCATGAAAATCCAATAACCACCCACTCAATTGGTTATTAAAGAAAAAGAATTAATTATCCAATAATTAATATTATTATAAATATAAATGATAACCAACTTATCATACTATATTTATAACCTATAGTTTTAATATTTNCCATAAAAATCCAATAACCACTCACTCAATTGGTTATTAAAGAAAAAGAATTAATTATCCAATAACTAATATTATTATAAATATAAATGATAACCAACTTATCATACTATATTTATAACCTATAGTTTTAATATTTCATCTCATGAAACATATAAACCATAGTTCATTTTCTATTCCATGTTACTTAATGTAAATCTAATTTACATCAATCTTCCATTAGATGTATCTCATACATTATACCGATTATATCATATATAATAAAAAATACATTTTGTCAATTTGAACATTTCAAATCAACACCAAGAACTGATCCTCAACTGAATCCATTGAGCTACCAAGGGGATCTTATGGGCCTATAGCTCGAAGCTCTAATGGTACGTAAATAATTGACTAAATTTTTTAGTCACGGGATCCACCATCCATTAATTTTCAGGCACTCCACTAAAGACCGACAGTTGAACTCTCCTTACCACAGATATATTATGTGTCCATCTTAACCAATCAGCAGTGCGACAACCATTCACAGATCGCTCGTAGGTACAGTTGGGCCAATAACTGTTATGCCCCCTATAGTTATATATGTCTTCTTAAGTACCACTAATCCCTCTAATGAACATAAGTCATAGTCCTACTATGACTGAGTTTTTTCTTCCAAAGAGAAGTTGTGGCCACTATGTTCAAGCCTCATAATCAACTCTTAAAGGAGCAATCTCTCTACTTATCCCTGTTTAGGGAAAGGAGTGAATTCTATCTTGTGGATTGAGTTCCTAGCTCCCAGTTCAGACAAGTCCCCAAAAAGGTAGGCATGTTGAGTTGGCAATCTTGCCACTCTCACCCATACTAATCAAAGGACCGCCTTCAAAGGAAAGAGTTCCCAAGACACTCAGGATTGAGATCATGTCACCTTGGTCGTTTAAGTGAGATGCAAGTCTCTGGTATCAACGGCGTTATATACAGAGTCTAGTCATCTCGTGGTCCAGGTCTTATACAAACTCTTTGTATAGGACACCCTCACTCGCACATCTCCACATAAATGGTCAGGATCTACCATCTGTAGTAGTTTACAACACTTGCAAACCTCCACAAAGTGGGTCGTACCCATAGTGTCACCAGGATCAAGTATCCCACTTAATCCTTATACTACATACCTATTTAGGTTATCACTTAAGGCATGATCCACTTGTATATCACATATACATGCTTAAGTTCATATAAGATAACTAAGGAGCTTTGTTTATTGGATATGAGTAAATGCTAGAATTAAATAACACTTATTTTATTCATTAAACAATGTGTATCTTTACAAAAAAACGAGACTCCAAGAGAATTAGGATACCAATGCCAACATAAACTTCTTCCCATTCAAAGTAAATGTATACTTGTTCAACAAACCATCATATGTGACTTCTCTATCATATTGCCAAGGTCGGCCCAATAACATATCACCCGCATGCATAGGTACTACATCGTAAAGAACCTTATCCTTATATCTTCCCAAAGTAAAAGAAATAAGAACTTGGGAGTTTACTTTCAATTCTTCTTTGTTTGTTAACGATTGAAGTTTATATGGTTTTGGATATGGACGAGTAGTGAGTCGGAGTCTTTTTACAAGAAAACTACTTACTACATTTGTGCAACTTCTAATATCAATCATCAAGCCACGTGGGGTTCCTTCAATCAAGCACCTTGTGTGAAACAAGTTCTCCCTTTGATCTTCAACTTCTCCTCCTTGATCTGCACATTAAGTACTCTTCTTGCAACTAAGGATATGGAGTTACCTTCTTCAATGTACTCACCATCAAAGGCTTCAGATTCTTCCTCAAGTTGGCCTCCTTGTTCATTACATTCATCTTCCGAATCAATAATTCCATTTCTTACGACCATGATTTTTTTATTGACATAATCTTTGTTCATGTGCTCAAATCCTTTGCACTTCCAACATTGAATAGAACTAGATTTCTCTCTTTCCTCCTTTAAAGCTTCATTCTTTTTAGTATAGGTGCTCCCAACTTCCACTCTTTTAAGAGCCACAAACTTCACTTTTGTTGCACCCTATTCACAAAACCATCCTTGTTCCAAATATTAAAATTTGAAAAGGTATTAGCTTTAGAATTATATCTCTTAGAATGTTCCTTTTCTTCTTTCAGTTGTTCTTCAATTTTGATTGCATAATGATACATATGTTCCAAGTATAGTTGTGGATATCTATTAGATGAGCAACTTCTCGATTTAAACCATCAAGGAATCTAGACAAGGTGTCTTCTTCTTCTTCTTCTCGAATATTTTCTCTTTCCATCAAAGTTTCCATCTCTTGACAATATTCAGCTACACTTTTCATTTCCTGCCTCAAAACTTACAATTTAGTTCTCAAATCTCTTTTATAATATTTTGGAACATACCTTTTTCTCATGGCTTCTTTAAGTACTTCCTAAGTTTCAATGGGATCCTCTTTTTTCCTCATTCTCTCGGATTTAAGATGTTGATACCAATTTCCCGCATGGTTAGTGAATTCGGCAATGGCAAGTCTCATCTTCTTATTTTCACTAAATGTGTTGCAATCAAACACATGTTCTATCTTCCTTTCCCATTCCAAGTATGCCTCTGCATCCGACGTTCCAAAAAATGGTGGAATTTTGAGCTTGACTCCACTATTTCTATCTTTATGGATTCTTTCTCCTCGTCTAAGGTGCATATTATTTCTTCCTCTTCCTCTCATGTTTCTTCTTCCTCCAATTTGTTTTTCTTGTTCAACTAAGTCAATTACTCCCTCATTTTCTTATAAGACTCTTTGTTTTTGTGCCCTCCTTTCTTTCTTATCTTCCCTCATCATTTCCATCATGCCTTGAATGGCTTGAAGAATAGCCATAGTAGTATCTTGTACTTGTGGTACTCCTTCACCTTGTGACATTTTAAAGTTAGTAATAAAAGGACCTCACCACACTTCTCACCAATTTCACTCAAGAACACTCGTGTTTATCACTCAAGGGTAGGCTTTTGGTACTAGGTCAAAGATGTAAGGGTTGACTTATATTTTTTGTGCAATCTCATTAAAAGTTTGATAAAAACCAATTCAAAATGATCACTCTCACAAACATAGACTAGAGTAACTAAATGAAGGAAATTGGACATGAGGATTTTCATGAGCAGCGGAATGATCGTTCCAAATTTCATTCGTATTTGAACATACACAATTACATCAAGAAATGGAAACATACAGGCTATGCACGAAATGAAATTACAGCATGCTTCATAATACGATCAAGGGAAAGAATATACATACCTTTGAAGACTCATCTTCAATCTCCCTTGATCCTGAACGCTCATTCAATCAGCAAAACAGCAATCACGAATGCTCGAACACTACGACCGCAACACAGCACGATCACAAACACAACGAGCGGCCTCCAAAAACCTCAAACTATGTCGAGTTGAGTACGACACCACCATAATGGCTACCTTGGTATTCTCGATGTGAGAATCCAGAAGTGTGAACTCTGTGTGAACTTGGTTAAAGGAAGAGATCGAAGGAAGAACAATCGTGTAAACGATTAAGCAAGTGGGAGATGACAAAGGTCTATCGCATAGACGATGCCCAATCGTTTAACAAATGTTATATGGTCGTTTAGCAAAAGCTCCGCAATTGTTTAACTAAAAGCCAGCTGAGTGAACTATTGCATAGTGTCACTCCATGATCAGTCTCTCTTCAGCTATCGTTTAGTGAATCTAATCTACTTGACAGCCAACCGTGAGTAATTTCCCAGAAAAGAAACTCTCAATTCAACAATTTTCGCAAATCTACTAAATTTAGGAAAACATTTTTCTTTTTATCTCACGATTACCATGAAACCACCAATAACCTCCCACTCAATTGATTATTAGAGAAAAAAATATAATTATCCAATAATTAATATTATTATAAATATATATGATAACTAACTTATCATAGTATATTTATAACTTATAGTTTTAATATTTCATCTCATGAAACATATAAACTAAAGCTCTTTTTCTATTTCATGGTACTTAATGTAAATCTCATTGACATTAATCCATTTGATGTATCTCATAAACTACACCAATAATATCATGTATAATTGAATTACCTCTTGTCAATTTGAACATTTCAAATCAACACCAAGAACTAATTCTCAACTTGAATCTATTGAGCTACCAAGGGGATCTTATAGACCTATAGCTCGAAGCTCCAACGGTACGTGAATAACTGATTAAATTCATTAGTCACGGGATCCACCATCCATTAACTACCAGGCACTCCACTAAAGACTGGTAGTTGAACTTTCCTTACTACAGATATATTATGTGTGCATATCAACCAATCAACAGTGCGATAACCCTTCACAGACTGCTCATAAGTACAGCTGGGCTAATAATCATTATGCTCCTATAGTTATATCTAACTCCTTAAATACCATTGATCCCTCTAATGAACATAAGTCATAGTCCTACTATGACTGAGTCCTCTCTTCCAAAGAGAAGCGGTGGCCACTATGTTCAAGTCCCAAAATTAGCCCTTAAGGGAGCAATCTATCTACTTACCCCTGTTTTGGGGAAGAAGTGAATTCTATCTTGTGTAACTGAGTTCCCAGCTCCCATCAGACAAATTCCCAAAAAGGTAGGCATGTTGAGTTGGCAATCTGGCCATTCTTACCTACACTAATCAAAGGATCGCCCTCAAAGGCAGGAGTTCCCAAAACACTCAGGATTGAAGTCATGTCACCTATGATCGTTTAGGTGAGATGTAAGTCTCCAGTATCGACGACGCTATATACAGAGACTAGTCATCTCGTGGTCTGGTCTTATATAAACTCTTTGTATAGGACACCCTCATTCGCATGTCTCCACATGAATGGTCAGGATCTACCATCTGTAGTAGTTCACAACACTTGCAAACCTCTACAAAGCGGGTCGTATCCATAGTGTCACCAGGATCAGGTATCCCTCCTTAATCCTTATACTACAGACCTATTTAGGTTATCACTTAAGGCATGATCCACTTGTACATCTCATATACATGCTTAAGTTTACATACAATAACCATGGAGCCTTGTTTATTAGATATGAGTAAATGCCAAATAAAATAACACTTATTTTATTCATAATAATGTGTACAGATTACAAACTACGAGACTCCAGGAGAATTAGGACACCAATCCCAACACTAAACTTATGCTAAAAAAATACAAATATGAATTTTTTTTTCCAAATGAATGACAAAAAACTTTCATGTGCTTTGGATCTTTGATTTCTTTTCTTTTTCTTTTTCTTCTTCTTTTTTATTTTTTTATTTTTTGCTTTTTTTTATTTTTTTTCTTGTTGACTTTTTTTTTTAATAATCCAAGAGCTGATTTGAAGAAGTTTTCAAGACAATTTGTAGTATGTCTTGTAGTACAAGATGTAAGAAATTGCTTTGGAGAAAAAAAATGAAATAAAGTAAAGATAACACCTCTAAAGTCGGCCAAGAACGATGAAAAAATACTCTTATACCAAATGATAAGCGCCCGCGATGCTTGTTGGATGCAACGCTAGAGGTCTTTCTAGGATCCTTGCAAACACTCACAAAGAAAGCTAACTTAGATAAAAACTTAGAATCTATGATGGTCACTCTTAGATCCTCAGACAACTCATTCTAGAATTAGCTTAATCAAGACTAATCCAATGAATTGATTTAAACATCAAATCTAAAGCAAGATTTGAAAGAAACGGACAACACCAAAAGGTTGAATAAGCACAAGATTTTTTACTATGGGTAATCTAAGTTTTGAAGAGCAATACAAGCCATTTTGTAGGCCACATGGTCGTCGATAGACCAAGAAACTCAAAAGTCATTCAAATACAATTAATTGCAAATTGTAGAAAATAACACCTAGAAACTTTAAACTTAATTGCATACTAAATTATAAGTCAAAATGCAAAACTAGAAATGAATAAAGTCTTCAAATTACCTTAAATATCTCCTCTAGAAGGCGGCAAAGTAGATGTGCATGTTTGGCTAGGTTTGATATCACATTTCCCCATGCAGTGCACACTTGACAGTCTTTTCTTCACAAAATCTGCACATTTTTTACCACAGTGTCATCTTCCAAACTATAGGACTTTTCTAGTGTCATCTTCATGTCTCTTTACTCATTGAACTAACATTATATAAAACTTTGGTCTCAAAATTATTTGTCAGTTCTAGTGAATTTACTAATTTTTTAAGATGTAATGTGAATGCCTCTTGAATCTTCTTTGTCTTACTTCTTATAATTGGTCATTTAGGTACATGTAATGGTTCAATGGTTGAATTCACATCATCGTTTGGGGTCCGTCTAAAGTCTTAACTCACTGTGGCAAGCGTTAGTTTGTTACCTTTATAGATGACCATACTTGGTTAACTTGGCTTTATTTGTTAACAAAAAAAGTCTGAAGTAAAAGAAATGTTTGTTCAATTTTAAATTATGATTGAGACTCAATTTCAAACTAAAATTTGAATTCTTCAATCTGATAACGATATTGAATATTTCAATGAATAATTAACCAATTTTTTTTTACAAGATAAGGGCATGTTTCATCAAGTTGTTTGTCGTGATACACTACAGTAGCATGGTATTGTTGAGCGCAAGAATAGACACTTACTTGAAGTTGCTCGTGCCCTTATGTTCTCTATAAATGTTCCAAAATATTTGTGGGGTGATGTTGTTCTTACTGCTACATATCTGATCAATCAAATTTTATCTAAGGTTTTGAATTTTAAAACTCCTCTGAATCACTTTGAGTTTTCTTTTCTAATAACCAATTGTTTTCTGATTTACCAGTTAAATTGTTTGAATGTACTGTTTATGTCCATACTTCTCTCATTTCTCGAACTAAACTTGATTCTCAAGCCACTAAATGCATTTTCATGGGCTATGTCTTTCATAAGAAGGCTTACAAATGTTTTGATCCCTTGACCAACAAGTATTTTTTAGAGTGTGGATGTGTCTTTTTTGGAAGATCAACCTTTTTTTGGCTCAAATTCTCTTCAAGAGGAGACATTTAAACTTGAAGATAATTTTTGGGACATTTTATCTCTCCCAAATATCAATGGTCCTGAAATTATGAGTCCTGGTCCTTCGATGCCAAGTATGGAGAGTTCTTCTTCAATAGGAGAAACACTACAAAATGACTCTACAAGTCGAATTTCTGAACTTCACGTTTATACTAGAAGAAACTTGACTCAAAGAATTCGAGATCAGACAGTTGACTTATCACAGGACCAATCAAATACTCTGATGAATGATCATGAAGATCCAGGTATTAAACACTCTACTCTTGTTTCTCCTAGTTCTTTATCTTCTAATCCTTGACCTGATGTCTCTAATCTTGATATTCCAATTGCCCATAGGAAAGGTACTCACAAATGCACCAAATATCCCATTGAAAACTATCTTACTTACCATAGATTGTCCAACTATCATAAAGCCTTCACATCCAAAATAACCAACCTATTTGTTCCTAGGAATATACAGGAAACCCTAAATGATTTTCATTCAAAATTAGTAGTGATGGAAGAGATTAATGCATTGAAACAAAATTGCACATGAGACATAGCTGAACTGCCAAAAGATAAGAAAACAATGAGATGCAAATGGATGTTCACTGTAAAATGTAAAGTTGATGGTAGTATTGAAAGGTACAAGGCCAAATTGGTTGCTAAGGGGTTCATTCAGACCTATGGCATTGATTATCAAGAAACGTTTGCTCCAATAGCTAAAATTAATTCTATTAGAATCCTGTTATCTGTTGCAGTTAATTTTGATTGGCCTCTTTATCAACTTGATGTTAAGAATGAATTTCTCAATGAGGATCTTGAAGATGAGGTTTTTATGGACTTGGGACCTAGTTTTGGGATGGATCTCAGGATTAACTAAGTTTGTAAGTTAAAGAAATCATTATACGGGCTTAAACAATCTCACAGAGCATAGTTTGAATGGTTTAGAAAGGCAGCCACAAGCTATAGATTCAGTCAAAGTTAAACTAATCATATTATGTTCTATAAACATACTGGAAATGATAAGTTGGTTGTTTTGATAGTGTATGTTAATGATATCATTCTTACAAGTAATGATGAGATAGGACTGAATATCTTGAAGAAAAATCTTACTAATGATTTTCAAATTAAGAACTTAAGAACCTTAAATTATTTCCTAGGTGTGGAGTTTTCCAAGTTTAAAAGTGGTATTCTTGTTAACCAGATGAAGTATATTCTTGACCTACTGAATGAGAGAAATAAGAGAGAAAATTATATTTTTCCACTAAAAAGTGGTGAAAAGGTTAAATTTTTTCAAAATTAAAACTAAAAGCTCCCAACAAAATAATTCAAAATCTATGAAGATTAAAAAACACTTTATAGGGTTGTTTGGGATAGTGAGTTATGAAGGAAATCAAACATGGGGATTTCCATGAGCAGCGAAAAAGATCGTTCCAAATTCCATTCGAATTGAACACTAATAATTACAGTCTCAAAACAGAAACTAAAAGGTCATGCACAACGCGAAATTACAGCATGCTAACAAGAATATCAAGGGATAGAGTATGCATACCTTTGAAGAAACATTTTTCAAGAATCCCTTGATCAGTCACTGCGCATCCAAGAACAACACTCGAATGCAACTACTGGTACAACCAACAAACACGAACCCAACGAACGGCCAACAGCACGAACTGAGTGAGGACACCACCACAATGGTTACCTTGGTATTTTCGGTGTGAGAATCTAGAAGTTGTGAGCTCTGTATGATCTTGGCTTGAGGAAGAGACTGGAGAACTACGATCGAGTAGACGATCAAGCAAGTGGGAGATAAGATGTTGTTTATCGTAAAGACGATGTGTTCGGTCGTGTAGTAAACTGCAGCCTATCATATAGACTTAGCCACTCGATCGTTTAGCTACGATCAGCTGAATGACTATTGTATAGTCAAAGCTCCACGATCATTTAGTCTCTGCACAACTATCATTTAGTGAAACACTTTCGTTTGATAGCTTATCATTGTAAGAAATTGTCGAATGAGGCAACTTCTAATTTTAGGAAAACAATTTTCCTTTTATCTCACGGTTACCATAAAACCACCAATAAACTCTCATTCAATCGATTATTAGAGAAAAAGAAATTAATTATCATATAATTAATATATTATAAACAAATATGATAACCAATTTACTTATATTTATAACCTATAGTTTTAATATTTCATCTCATGAAACATATAAATCATAATCCTTTTTCTATTTTATGGTACTTAATGTAAATCATATTTACATTAATTCCTCCACTTGATGTATCTCATACATCACACCAATTAATCATATATAATTGAATTTTCTCTTGTTAATTTGAACACTTCAAACTAATCCCAAGAACATCTCAACTTGAATCTATTGAGCTACCAAGGGGACCTTATGGACCTGTAGCTTGAAACTCCAATGATATGAATGACTAAACTCTTTAATCACAAGGTCTACCATCCGTTAACTGTCGGGCACTCTACTAAAGACCGACAGTTGTACTCTTCTCACTACAGATATGTTTCGGTGTCCATATTAACCAATCAACAGTGCGATAACCCTTCACAGCTGGACTAATTTACCATTTTGCCCCTGTAATTACATCCAACTCCTTAAGTACCACTGATTCTTCTAATGAACAATAAGTCATAGCCCTACTATGACAATGTTCTCTCTTGATGTGGCCACTATGTTCAAGACCTGGAATCAGACCTTAAGGGAGCAATCTATCTACTTACCTCTGCTTCGGGGAAGGAGTGAATTTCGTCTTGTGTAACTGAGTTCCCAGCTCCTCAATCAGATAAATCCCCAAAAGGATAGGCTTGTTGAGTTGGCAATCTGGTCATTCTCACCCATACTAATCAAAGGACCCTCTCATATACAGGAGTTTTCAAAACATTCAGGATTAAGGTCATGTCACTTATGGTCGTTATAGTGAGATGTAAGTCTAAATTATCAACGATATTATATAAAGAGACTAATCATCTCGTGGTCCAGTCTTATACAAACTCTTTATATAGGATACCCCCGCTTGCATGTCTCCACATGAATGGTCAGGATCATACCATCTGTAGTAGTTTACAACACTTGTAAACCTCTACAAAGTGGGTCATATCCGTAGTGTCACAAGGATAAGGTATCCCTCCTTTATCCTTATACTACAGACCTTTTAGGTTATTACTTAAGGCATGATCCACTTGTATATCTCATATACATGCTTAAGTTTACATGAAATAACCACGAATCTTAGTTTATTGAATATGAGTAAATGCAAATAAAATAGCTTTTCTTTTATTAATAACAATGTGTACAAAGTTTACAATTACGAGACTCTGGGAGATTAGGACACCAATCCCACAAATTGAGATATGATGTCTGGAGTTCATATGTTTGTGTTTAGGTTGCAAAGTTATTTTGTCTGGGTTGGTTGTAGGAAGGTGGTCATCAAAATTGATTATTGAATATAATTTTTGCCGGAGTTTGTAGTCAGAGGTGGTTGTCGAAGTCTGAAGTTGGTCGCATGAAGATGGTATTGGAGTTGGTCGTTGGAGTTTGTCATTGGATCTGAGGTGGTTTTCGGAGCCCAAAGTTGGTTATCAGAGTGGGTCGCACGAAGGTGGTTGTTGAAATTGATCATCGAATGTGATTTTTGTTGGAGTTTGTAGTCGAAGGTCGTTCTCGAAGCCTAGAGTTGGTCGCACGAAGGTCGTTGTCGAAGTTGGTCATTGAATTTTGTTGTCGAAGGTAATTTTTGGAGCCTGAAATTGGTCGTGCTAAGGTGATCGTCGAAGTTAGTCACCGAGTTGTCATCAAAGGTTGTTGTTGGAGCTCCGAGTTGGTTCCCAAAGTGTGGCAGCAGTAGTCACCGACAACGGTCGATGGGTGGAGCCATTGAAAACAATGAAAGATGAGAGTTGAAGTGAGTTGGTAGAATTGAGATAAA
Source organism: Benincasa hispida (assembly GCF_009727055.1). Taxonomy (NCBI): domain Eukaryota; kingdom Viridiplantae; phylum Streptophyta; class Magnoliopsida; order Cucurbitales; family Cucurbitaceae; genus Benincasa; species Benincasa hispida. Next base: position 27,763,969 of record NC_052356.1, read on the forward strand.
TTGGGATGAGTTGGTAAAATAAACCAATTCAACTCCACCCACATTTAAAATTAGTGGACTAAACATTCAACTAACTCAGGTTAGTGAGCCAAACACCCTTATTTTTCTAAAAACACACAAGCTTTTACTAAAATGGGTTGGGCCAAAATTCAGTTATTGAAGACAAAAATGGATTTATTGGCCCATTTTCTCTAATCCCATGGTTATGGATCTGTTAATATCGATCCATGTACTTCTTCTCTCCATATTGTCCAGACTCAGAGAGAGAGAGCAAGCACTGTCGGTCGCTGATGGCTAATCTTTTCATTCTCAACTTCCCAAGTTTCAGTTCCAGCTTAAGGACTGTCTCTGCTTCAGCTTCATCAAATGGTTCCTCTCTCTATCTTTTATCTGATTGTTTTCCCCTCCCTTATTCACTTAAACAGTTGATGAATTGGGTATCATGACGATGAAATGGCAGGTGCTCATCCATTATCAGCAGGGAGTGGCAGCGGCAGTGGCCCAATGATCCTGGAGCTTCCTCTGGAGAAGATACGTAGACCTCTAATGAGGACAAGAGCTAATGACCCCGATAAAGTCAAAGAACTTATGGACAGTATACAAGAAATTGGGCTTCAAGTACCCGTGAGCATTTTCTCCTCTTCACTTCATCATATCTGAATTGAACTTCTTTTTACTCTGTTTCCCGAAATTCAATGCACTGAAATGGCCATAATATTGGGTTTCCATGATTTCTTTTGCTGTTTTCTACTGCGCTTGGTTTGAGTAAGTGAAATCAATTGTAATTATTCTGCATTCTGTTAATCTTTTTCCCTTTAGTTCAACACCGGGTGTGTTGGAGATTCGAACCTCTCATCTTTGGTAGAGGTTATTATCGTCTCAACTAGTTGAGGCATTTGCAGGGTTGTAAAAGAATTTAACTTAGGCTGTGGAATCTGATTGGAAGAATGATTATAATGTGACAATTTTTGTTAGCTTTGGAATTTGATGGGAAGAATGAGGATAATGTAGCAATTTTAACTTGTGCTTTTTGATGAGTTTATGTTCAGAACTGTTCAAATTTGTATTCATAGAAACATATAGTTTTCTTGCAGATTCATTCGTTTAGCTGCTGCTGATGAATTCATATGCTTTATTCTTTTTCCGACTGAAACTTTCAATGTGGTATCAGCCTATCAAGAACTTTCTGATGAGTGATTTTAAATATTCAAAAGTTGAATAGTGGATAGCCATATTTTACTCCTTCAGATTCTGGGGTTAGGTGAATCAATGAAAGCTACCTTTTGGTCCTAATTCCAAATATTGAACTTGATTAGATAGGAATTAGTCATCAAGAAAAAGAACCTTGGATATGACCCAGTTAACTAACCCTCAAGCTGTCCTAAATTTCCCATGAAAGTTTCATTAATTGTTCAGGCAAACTTGAACACCAGGACTCACGATGGAGTCATTTTGTCAGTTAATTATTAAAATTAGTTTACAGTTGTAAATATTGTGGGAAACGTAGCAAAATGACTCATGGACTGAGAGAATTAGGATACAGTGAATTAATCACTAAGGAATTTTTTGCTCAGGAACTTGATCCTTGCCTGCTAAAGTCCATATGTTAAATGCATTAGATGCCCTTTCCTTCTACGGGGATCATTTACTTTTGATATTGTTGATTTGTTAGTACCTGTTATAATCATGAAGATACTAATAGGCATATCAAATAAATATTTATCAGGTGAATGGCTGATATTTATTATGCTGTAGTGGTAACATGTGCCCTAAAGATTTTACAGAAGGGCATTAGGATGTTACTGATTCTCTCTGTTGTGGATGCAGATTGATGTACTTGAAGTTGATGGAGTTTATTATGGTATGTTTATCCTAATCAGTATTTATATTATTTCATTTTGTAGTAAGGTTTCTAGGTTAAACTATCATGTACTTTACAATTCATTCTATATTGGTCTTTGTACTTCCAAAAGTCCAAATTTAATCTTTCTACTTTCAATAAACTGTAAAATTAGCCCTTACTGTTATTGTGAAGTTATTTTTATGGAGTTTGATAAAAAAAAATTTCATTCAAGAAAAGACATAATATGAATATCTTTATGAAGTTAATGACCAATTTTTGAGATTTATGGAAAGTACAAATACTAAAGTGAGATATTTGAAAGATAGAAACTAAAATGGAATAGTCTAACCAAGATAGGTTGGCCTAATGGTCAATAAGGGTCATGTTAATAACAAAGAGGATCAAGCCATGAGGCCACCTATCTAGAATTTTGATATTCTCTGAGTTTTCTTGGCAACCAAATAGTAGGGTTAGAGAAAATTCGGATTTTGTTTCCAATTATGCCATTACAGATTTCCTGGTCTATTTTAGCAGCAAAGATTATTTCCAAAGCATGTTTGGAAAACTGAAATAAAATTTTCATTCCAATTTCAAGTCCATTTTCTATTTTAGTACGTTAATGTTACATCTAGTTTATCATTTTGATGACTAGATTTCCTTCCCATGGCTTTGTAGGTTTCTCTGGTTGTCATCGCTACGAAGCTCATCAACGCCTTGGGCTTCCTACAATCCGCTGCAAAATTCGCCGTGGAACCAAAGAAACCTTGAGGTTTGTTTAACAAAAACTCAGGGCATGTTTAAGAGTGATTTTAAAATGGTTAAAGTCACTTTGTCGTATTCAAAATCATTCCGAAATATATCTTTTAGTCATTCAAAATCAATCTAATATTTGATTTTACACTTTTAAACATGATTTTCACACCACAAATATTGACTTTGAATTATCAAAAATGTGTTTTAGAGTGATTTTGAAAATGACAAAAGTGATTTAAATCATTTCAAAGCCGCCCTCATACATGTCCTTATAAAGGTTAGTTTCTAGTTCTTAATTTTTTCCCCCTTCTCATATTGGAATGCATTGTTTTTCTGTGTCCTTTATCATCTTGCAGGCACCACCTACGTTGAAGTTTCAATAGGTTGCGTTCTGGTAGTAAATTTGCAAGTTCTATCAAACTATTTATCGATTTTAATGCCATAAAAAAGTTATTTCTGGATTCTTAAAACAAGCATGTGTATATATAATGATTGGAAATATTTCAATGTCAAAGTTTACATGTAAATAAACCATTACTTATAGATTCCATTTCAATTTCTAAAACGCTTACCAACAAACGATCATTCTCGATTAATATTATAGGTATATAGAAAACTTTATGTAATAGTAGAACCAAATAAGGTTAAAATATACTTTGGTCCTTGAACGAAATTAACAAATTTAGTCTCTAGACTTTAATTGCAATTTAGATCGTATACTTTCAAACTTATAACAATTATTATAGTTTGTAACAATTTAGTTTCTATCGTGAAAAATATTAGTATGATTTAATAAAATTTCTTATTCGTGTAGATTGATAAATTGGCCAAAAATCAAACTTATTTATAACTATAAAGACTAGGTCTTTATGTAAATAAAATTGACAATTTTGATAAAAAAATTTACGATAGAGACTAAATCATTATAAATTATAAAATACATGAAATAAGTTGTTACTAATTAAAATCGAAGGATTAAATTGTTACAAATTTTAAAGTATAGAAACAAAATAATTATCAATTAAAGTTAATAAATGATTACTTTCACGAGTTCAGAATAAAGGTAATTTTTTAACCTACGAAATAAAGTGACAATGTCATCATACAAGCACGCATCCTATTCGTGTGGGTAGAGTTGGCAAATCGAGGAGGGTATGGGGTCAAATGGGGACTGGGGGGGGCTCCTTCAGAACAGTTCATTTGAATGATAACTTTTCCCATCTACAATCTATCAACACTCTTCATCAAAGGTAATGAAAGATGTGTTTGAAGAGGATAAGTCAAACCTGGAACAAAGTAGATGCCTTTGATTTCAAGAGTCTATCTCATTCTGTCAATCTTCTTTCGATTAAGAGTTTCAGTTGATCAAGGATTGAAGTAACAAAGTTGATCAATTTGAAAATTTCATATGAAAAGTTTTGTAAAATGATGATAAAAAGTGTTTTGAAGAATCATAAACACAGTAGTAAGATCGAAGGAACTACTTCATTTGATTGATATTTAATCTATCATAGAACCTGTAGCAACTTCAGAAGTATATTTTTAACAAAATTCATACAAACTACAATGGCAGAAGAAGAAAATGGAACAAAGAAGGGGGGAAGGATAACTTATGTATTACTATTTGGCAAAGGCAGTTTTACTTGTACGCTAGCGGTCCAGACCTTGAGACAGCAAACCTTGGAAGGGGACTAGGACCTGAGCTGCCTGAAGTTGAACCTTCAACATATTTCGCCTTCCGGCTAGAACTGTAATCCAAAGGGCCCGAACGACGGGCATTCCGGTGTTTAGTTTCAATGCTTCTTGAGCTTCCGCCATCATGATCATAGACAGAACTCTGACTATGCATCATTGATCCCTTGAAGTAACTCAAATCACTACTGCCATACTGAGGAGTAGCATCGCCACGAGGCTGGCGTGGTGCAGGGGATCCATGAGATAGTGACACGACAGGGGAATAACGTGGGGATGGACTGAGGAGTGCCAATGGTGCTGGAGAATTGGCATAGTACTGGCTATATATTGAACGTAGAATGGCGTAAGGAACATACGGCTCCAAAGAGCTTCTTGGAAGGTAAGGTGAGACCTCACAAAGCTGATCAAGAAAGATAAGCTGTGGTACAAGATGAGATCTGTTGGAAAAAGAAGTTAGTACCCAACCTACATATGATGTCGATTAATGATACCGAAAATGCTTACACGTTAAAGGGCACTCTAAATTGAATGTAGAGAAAACTTAAAACTTCAAATTGAGCAGGTTTTTAACATTCAAACAAACAGTTGCCCTCGGAACATAAGCTAAGAAATAAATATGCAAAAATAGATTACCTGTTAGCTTCACTCCATGAATCTAAAATAATTCCAGCAGCAAGTTTTACAAAGAGCTGCATTGTAGACTTTATGCTTGCTTCAACCGATGTAGGACTGTCCGCTTCAGAATTCAATGTTCCACCAGCATGACCATTTGGAAAAGACTGCCTCTGCTCGTGTTCACGATCCAATCTCACGTACTCACTTCCAGCAATCACTGCAGTGATGCACCTGTAACAAGATTTAGTTGAGTTTTGCAAGAGTTTAAAAAAGAATCCAGATTGAACATAAGGCTAAGTTTTCGGAGCTAGAACAACAAGCTAATACTATGAGTTAGGATGGAAGATGTAGTCAAAAAAGTTCACGGGTGTTTGAACTTGGAAACAGTTGTTGTAAGATTAACAAATATGTCATTTCACCTTGCCAGGCAATGAATATTATTGTTGAAGCCTCCCGAATCAACATTGAAGGCAGTTGAATTCCAAATATTAGAAGTCATGAAGGAGGCAAATAAATATGGTAACAAAGCCCACGAACCATCATTTGCACCCCCTACATCTTCCAAAATAGATCTTATCCACTGTGAATCATGATCAGAGATAACTGCAACACTGTTGGCCACTTCTCTCATCCTCCTAATATCCTTTCTTTCAGGTAATGCATCGGGTATATGTTTAACAAAACCAGCTAATAATGAATGAATCAAGGGTGCACTATCTTCGAGAACAATTCCAGCTGCTTCAGCTAAGTTCTGATCAAAAGCCAGAGCTAGACCTGCTTGAATACAGAATCCAATTACTGTCTCCATGTCTACAATTTGCATAATGGATGCATCTCTTTCAACTCGATCACCAGAATGCAGGCTGCTAGCAACTGACTCTAGCACCTCACGGTTAGACCTCAATGATGTGTCGATACAGTTTAAAAGTGCAGCTGTATGTTCTTTTAGCATACGCTCTAGCTTATCCACTCCATAGCCACCAAATATCCGAACAAAGGCTTGCAATTCTCTGGCATCTGTGACAGAGTCAGCAAAATATCCACCCACAGGCCTTGTACTCTTGAAGCATTTGTGAACTGGAGCAAATAGAATTCCAGCACCTGAAGTATCCTTGATGATGTTTTCAATGTACCAGTTACAGACAGCTTCAGCTGCCGATCCTGTTTGTTGCTCTGCTGGCTTCTCAAATGAGTGCAAAGATGAAACTGGACCAGAGCAAGCCTCAGAAAGGAAAACATCTCGTATTCCCTGGGTAAGGTCCATGCTAATATGCTGCTCTGCAAGATAGATAATGCTGATATGCCGACGAATCAAAGATTCTAAAACAGAAGGTCGCTGAAGGTCATTCTCAGTTTTTATTACAGCAAGTAACCTCCTCCTGAAGTTGCCAAGGATGCATTCTCTCATATACTGCAACAAATAGTTTGTAAGCTAGCATGAAGTCGCATGATTCTCTCACATAATGCACAATTCAGAAGGAATCATCAAAATTGACATTGTTTACTATACAAAAGCAGTAACGTTTAAAGAAAAGATAATAGTATAAATAACAAAACAAAGAAATTAACTCCATGAGCTTATTTTTATTTATTTATTTTTTATTATTATTATTATTTTTTTTTTTTTGGGCAAGAAACCGAATTTTCATTGAGGATAATGAGAGAATATACATGAGCATATAATAAAAAACAAAACCCAACAAAAGAAGAAACCTTGGAAAACTACAAAAAGAGACTCCAATCCAACAAAATCGAGCTAAGATCATAAATACTAAAAAACCTAGTGACCGAAGCCCACAGGGAGGCATTAAACCTCTCCACCTCCCAAACTTCATCACCTAACCTAGGACTCTAAAAAAAAACTATTATTTTTATCGAGCCAAACTTCCAAACTTCATGAGCATCCTTGTATTAAACTGAGGTCATGGTTTCAAAGTCAAATTATTAAATCTCACGAGTTGCTTGACTACTAAATGTTGTCAATTCCTTGGAAATTGCCAACTTGGCTTATTAAACCATATGTTTTCAATTCCTTCGATCACCAACTTATTAAATCTCATGAGTTCATTGACTACCAAATATAGTCAATTCTATAACAATCAAATATTATCGGTGCTGAAAATAATTTGTTTTCTTTTTATTATTATTATTCTTTTAAACAGAAACATAACTTTTCATTGAATTAATGAAAAGTAGCTAATGCTCAAAATACAATTAAATAAAAGCAAAGCAAGAATACAACAACGTGACTAAGCTAGAAAAAATAATGGCATTCCAATTTAAACATAGGTCTTGAATCGAAAATTCTGCAAAAAACTTGGAAAGAGAACACCACGAGGAGGCTTTAACTCGAGCAGCATCAAACAATCAAACCATGTCGTTGGTTTCTTTCAAACCAAATTTCAGAGAATGACTTTAACCACATTAGACCATGATATATAAGACTTAGGCTTCAGGGAGAAATTCAGAAGATTCCCGTACTAAGAGATGATGAATTAGGGAGTCGATTCAATTTCGTATATACTTAGAAGAACTCTTTCCTGACGAGGACATTCTAGTCAATAATTTAGAAAATCTGATGTTATTTTATTGAAGCGTCCAAAATAACATGTACTCTCTCAATATATCTCTTAGCAGTCAGCACGATGAGATCAAGTATACTATAAGATAATCTGTTATTCTTCTTGTTATCATATAATTTGTCCTTTAATGTCTAAAAATAAAAAATCAATCATACCAGGTAGGGCATGGACTAGAATATTAATAAATTCTTTTGTTCTTTTTGCCATGTACTAGAAAAAGCTGTCTGGTCCAATTTGGCTGCTTTCTCAGAGAAAGGGTATAAAGAAGCGTGGAGCTGATTTTAAATGCTCGTTGGAACTGTGACATTACTCCCATATTATAAAGGACGGGAAAACTGGATAAGGAAAAAGAAAAGATGTGAAAAGCAATCATATCATACCTCCCTCAGAACAAAAACATGATTTAGAACACATATAGGCTCCATATCATTCAGAACAGAGCATAGATTGGTCAACCTTTGCATTGCAGCTTCAAGCCTGTCAGAGGAAATGTTATAAGACTGACTTCATTTGATTGAATGATAAAATTAACAACGCATCAAAAGATGGTTTTTTTTCCCCTTCTTTTCCATAAGAAACACAGAGCATAGGAAACAGTAAAAACAGAGCATAAAATTTCTAGACAATATCATTCACCAAACTGAGCAAACTTTGAATCATGTATTACTAGCCAAAAAGAATCCGTTGCTAAACCACTTCACAGGTTAATATCTTTAATGCTACCCCAAAAGCAATAAAGTCTATCAAATTTATGTGGGTTTTTTTCTTTCTTTTCATGAATAACTGAACTTATATAGAAAATAAAAAATGAAGAATATACAATCATACAAACAAACAAACAAAAAAACCACAAAAGGGAGTCAAACTATACAAAGGGGCTCCAGTCAAGAAAATAAGACTTAAGAGGGTAATTAATTACAAAAGGGCTTTGGCACGCCCAATGAGAGACATAGAATGTAACAAGGGACCAAATGTTGTTAGAAGACCTCTCCCGCCCCCTGAAGATTCCATTATTTCTCTCTCAACCCAAAAACCCCACTGTGCCACAAAATTGCACATACTGTAAAATATTTATTGATTCCTTTCAAGTTAGGTCATCAGCGGATTGGAATATTTTTTTAAGACCACCAATTCCTTGAAAATTTTAAAACAAAGGAACAAGCCAAAGTTATAACAAAGAAAACAGCTTACATTTTGATTGAACCATTATTTTCAGGATAGCTTTCATAGCCAGGCAAGGGAAAACCAGCTGCTCCTTTTGGAGATTTAGTCAAAGGAATTGCAGCTCTCGAAGCATAATTTAGAAAAGAAGCTGCTTGCTCTGGCAGAAGCTGAAATTTCTTAAAGCATTAGGCTCAGGAATGATTATTTACAAAAATAAATGAAGAAAGAAATTTGATTAAGCAAATGATAATGGTGCCTCAAATGTTGGATATCACAATATACAAGTACCTGAATCTCTAGGGCACCAAATCCTCCTTCAGAGTCAAGGATATTAATTAATCCCTCCAAACCACCCATAATAGACTCAATTAGAGATTCTACATAGAGTACAGCGTCCCTGCCAATTCTGGTGACCTGCCATGCACTTCAAATCACAAATGCTTCTACGAAATATTTGATTGAGTATGCAATAAGGAAATGAAATCGTAGGTGGATATGAATATGAACCAAATAAAACTCCCCAAGATAATAATCATCATAAGGCTCATCCCATCACCACTACAAGATGTCTCTAAAGACATATTGTTAACATATACAGACAGATATCCATCTGGAAATGAGGAATAATCTAAGAATTCTCATTTTTAACACCCATTCTCTACTTTTAAGATATCAACATCAACAACCTTAAATGTTTCTATTACAAAAGAAACATCAACATCAACCTTCAATCCAACAAACCTTCAGTTAATCCTTCACAAGATTTTAAAACGGTGTTGTATATGTACATTAACATTTACCATATACTTCTCATTCCAGTTGAGAGGATTTGAAGGTGTATGGTACTGTTCCAAGTTCCAATGGCAAAGTAAAGAAACAAAGAAGGCCACGTTAGAGCAGGCACACATTGACTTACAGCAGTTCCCACACTTTCACCTTGGCCCCAAGTTGGGATCTTGGGAGGGGCTACTTTTAGGCCTCTCATTACACATAATAAGAAGACATAAGAAGTTGAGGGTAAGAATGGAAAATAAGGCAGCAAGAAGGGAAGTTGCTATCAGTTTTCGTTATGGAGAAAGTTGTATAAAGACCATAAAGTTTCATTCTAGAGAAGGCCAGAAGGTAGGGCTCTCAAATTAGATGCCCCAATCTTTCCTTCAGAAGTCTTCACATCATAATATTAAGCCATGTACACAACTGGCTTGCCATTCTTCTTCTGTGATCATGAAGCTGGTTCCCACCAAGTTGGGGGGACCGGAATTCAGCTTATATTCTGATGTGTATTTCATTTGGCATATCTATATAGTTGTAGAAGTGAGAAACCAAGCTTCCATTGAGGTAATATTACTCGGGGTCCTTGTCCCTTCAGATTTGAGAATTCATGGCTCAAAATTCCATCTTTTCATACTTTGGTGGAGGATTGGATTGGTGGAACCTTCACCCAATTACTGATTGGCCTGGTCATGGTTTCATGATGAAATTACAAGGACTGAAATCTGTTATTCATGAATGGAACACTAATCATCATAATGAAGCTTCAAATCTGCCCTCCCTTGTTGCTCAATCAACACATCTGGATGAGATGGAGGATAGAGCTCTACTAAATGAGGAACAGATTATTCGACAACGTTTGCTTCGTGATCAGATTGAAATTTTGACCGTTCAAGATCATATCTATCGGCAACAACAATGTAAGTTAAAATGGCTGCTTGACGGGGATGAAAATACCTGTTTCTTTCATAGAATTGTTGCTGCCCGCGGTGGTAAAAGTACGTGTTAGGTATCTGATTCCTACACTTCAGCAAACCCAACAAGATAGGACAAGAACAGACCAAGAGCTCTGATAGTGATATTATTGAAATAGAGAAAATATGCAGTAAACACAAAGTAGAAAAATAGAAAAGATAGTGAAGATCTCCTCACGGCAAACCAAGGAGGTGTGCAGCAAGAAATGAAAAAAGAAACACCTACCCAGCCAATTTGAGAGGGCTGGAATTCTCTCCTTCAAGAACTGCCTCAGCTTTGGCTCTCCTCAAAATTGTTCCCTGCCTTTGCCTTCATCACCCCTGCTTTTAAAGAGTCTTAGTGGTCCCCTCTTCTCTCTCCATTCTGTTATTTCCATTTTCCTCATTATTCCCTTCCTCTCTCCATACGGTTAGGCCCCTTTAATTCCCTATCCTTGGTGTAATTCCCCCTCTACCCCTCCTTTTATATGTATTAATAATGGGAGGTCTAACAGTACAATTACTGAAATTCTATCAAGGGGTGGTACTAGTTTAATAACTGCTCAAGATATTGAGGCTGAATTTCTTGATTTCTACTCATCTCTTTTTACTAAAGACAACTCAGCGATTTCTTCCAACCAACCTAGATTGGTGCCCAATTACCTTCTCGCAAGCTGCTGATTTAGAGCGCCCCTTTATTGAAGAGGAGGTATACTTAGCTATCTCCTCTCTTGGCACCAGTAAATCTCCTAGCCCTAATGGTTTTACTGCTGAATTTTTTAAATTCTTTTGGACCACTATTAAATCTGATATGATGCACCTGATTCATGATTTTTATACCTCTGGGGTTATATATGTTAAGTTGAATGAAACTATGTTTGCTTGATATCTAAGAAAGTGGATTCTAAATCTATTGACCAATTAGTCTCATCCCTTGTGCCTACAAAATCTTGGCTCGTGTCCTTTCAAATCGTCTTAAGATGGTTCTCTCTTCTATTGTAGCTAAAAATCAGCTTGCTTTCGTGGCTAACTGGAAAATTCTTGATGCTTCACTGATGGCTAATGAGCTCATTGAAGATTGGGATTTTCTAGACTTTGTGCTTGCGGTTAAAGGTTTGGTTTGTCTTTAGCGTCAATGGATCAGAGGTTATGCCATTAGTGCATATTACTCCATGATTATTGATGGTTTCCTCCATGGGAAGATTATTACATCTCGTGGTATCAGACAAGGAGATCCTCTTTCTCCCTTCTTATTTATTTTACTTGTTGATTGCCTGAGTCGTCTATTGATCATAGCTCCTCTTGGGTCTTACTGTTGCTCACCCTATTGGAAATTCAAATTTTTCTCTGAATCATTTACAATTTGCAAATGATACTCTATTGTTTTTCGTTGCTGATCGGCAGGCCATACAACACTTATTTGATATTGTTCGTATTTTTTAATGTGCTTCAAGTCTTCGAATTAATTCCACTAAGAGTGAGCTTCTTCGCATTCATGTATCTGACTCTAACAAAAAGGGGTCTCTGGCCAACTACTTACCTTGGGCTTCCATTGCGTGGCAATTCTAGCTTTGTGAAATTCTGGCATCCGGTGGTGGAGAGATTTCAACATGAACTTCATAATTGGAAGTGCGCATACATTTCAAAAGGTCATAGACACACGCTTATATAGGCTACTCTCTCAAATCTCCCTATTTATTATTTCTCTTAATTTAAGGCTCCTATGTCCATCATTAACTGCCTTGATAAGATGATTCAGGACTTCTTTTGGAAAGGTACCAGTGGTGATAGAGGTATGCATAATGTGAATTGGGTGATTTCTTAGCATCCTCAGCTTTTGGGTGGCCTTGGTATTAGAAATTTTCAGCATCGTAATTCTGCTCTTCTTGCGAAATAGACTTAACCTTTTTTATCTGAACGTGATATGTTATGGAGAAACCTTATTGTGGCTAAATATTATTCTTCTAAGTGTATTTGGCCAACTTCGATATATCGTGGTTCTTGTAAAGCTCCCTGAAGGTTTATTTGTCATTTTATTGATTTGATTGCCTTTCGTATTCGTCTTCAGATTGGTAATGGTATTTCTACTTCCTTTTAGCATGACTCCTGGCTTGATTGTGGTGTCCTTTCCACAACGTACCCGAGGCTTTACCATATCACTCAACAATCGGAGGCCGCTGTGGCTAATGTGTGGGTTCCATCCACTAATGCTGGGATTTAAGCCTAAGACGTCATCTTACAAAAATGGAAATTTTAGAATGGGCCTCTTTGTCCAATCATTTGCTTTCTATCAATATTTGATCCTCTCCTAACGTTTGGATATGGCTCCTTGATTCCTCTTTGACATTTACTATTAAATCTCTGATGGCTGATTTGGTAGGTACCATGGATTCAATTTTGTCTGATCTTTATTCAGTCATTTGGAAAGACAATTATCCAAAAAGGATTAAAAAATTTCTTTGGAAGCTTAGGTGGGGTGTCATTAATACTGCAAACCACTTACAGCGTCACATGTCTTATATGGCTCTTTCTCCTTCCTGGTGTCATGTGTTGTGATCAAGCTGAATCTCCGATCCACTTGTTTTTTCACTGTTCCTTTGCTGCTAATTTTGGGCTACTATTTTGCCTGCTTTTGGTTGGTCTTTCACATGCCCTAATTCTATTTCTGATGCATTAGCTTGCTTGTTGGTAGGTCATCCTTTTGATGGTACAAAGAAATTGATTTGGTTGGCTCTCTTGTATGATTTCTTTGGAGTTTATGGGGTGCAAGGAATAGACATCTTTTTCATGGATCTCTACCTTTAATCATTTCATGGACTCTGTATTATATATGGCTTTTTCCTGGTGTAAAACAAAGCACCGTTTTACTCAGTTTAGTCTATAGACCTTCTCCCATAACCTCTCAACCCCTAAAATTTCTACTATTCCTCTTGAGATAAATACCCCACAATACAGCAAAGAAAATATAGTAGTATTAAGGGTCAAGGACTGCCCTAATCCCAGAAGGGAGGATTTATAAGAAGGAAGATGTGTTTAACAATTACCTCTTCTGGAACAATTGGTGAAGCACACTCGGGAAAACTACTGGCAATGCCAAGCCATGCACAGCAATGTTGAGGTCGCCCTTCAGGTCCAAACATTGTATTTCTAAAGACCTTTCGAAAAATAGAGGCATATTCATTAGAAAATTATCAGTGCCTTTACAAATTAAGCATAACATTCAAACTATAACTCCAAATATATAGGTAATAAGAACCATACAGTTCTTGAAAACAAGAACTCACTGCTGTAAGGTGCTGGTGGTAGAAGTATAGTCTTTTAAGACTTCCGTGCTTTGATAATTGGGATTCTAGCTCGTCAACACATCTGCTATGATACAGAATATGAATATCAACATTTTGTGCTACAAGTGGCTGAATAATGTTCATCCCGTTACTTATTTCATTTTGTTCAACGTGATAAAAAGTTTTTCATTAAAATTGATGGAAGTACAAAAGACAGTGGCCTTAACGCCTAAGAGGCGCAATACGACTCCACTGAAGAAAGGGCCAGCTAAAAAATCATACAAGGCAGAAGCACAAAGAAAGAATGAAATACAAATAACTTCCAATTACCTTCATACAAGAATCATATCAGAACATACGAATACCCAAAGGTATTAAATTGAATGTAGAGCTCAACCTCCTGATCAAAAGGAATTTATACCAAAACTTCTCCAATTATGTTCTAGCCAAATCATATTTTTTACATGAGGCTCACACCTCACTGGGTTTTCTTTTCATATTTTCTGAATTTTTTAACAGAAGTTAAAAATATCCTTCAGAAATCTTCTCTTTTTCGTATAGTCACTTACAAAACCTCTAATATTTTAAAATATTCATTAATCCTTATATATATATAATATCTACATTTTTCTATTGGGTGCCAAAAAACCTGCTTTCTTTTTGTGCTTCACACTGACTCAAAAGGGTTATTACAATTTATTGTGCCTTGCATTTTATATTAAAAATAGTAAAAAGAATAAAGAATGTATTGTGGATGGATCTCTTTGGAACTTAAGGACACAATTGTACAACATATAGTACATATATTTTTCAAGGAAGGTCATGTGTCTGTCTCTTTGACCAAGGATATTTGGAGTCTTCCATTGTTCATGATCATACAGATTTTAGATACCTTCCAGTTCTGCAGCCTTATCACCATTTTTCCATTACTCCGATTTTTAGACAGGTTGTATTCTAGTTTCACAACTTATACTCCATAAAGCATAAAATAGGATAAGTTAATACTTTTAACTTTAACCTAACTATAACTCCATTCTTTAGAATGAAGATTGAATATTATCGATGAGACATGATAGCACACAAAATACGTTATTTTTAGGCTGTAGTTTTAGCTAGTTTTTGGATTAAAATCAATACTTTCACGAGTTTAATTGTTTATATTATAGCATAGGATTCGAGCAATTTGAGCAATAATGATTATTTGCACAAAAAATATGGATAAATTGAGCTAAAAAGACATATAAGAGAGTGTTGTAAGAAGAATTCCCAAGTGGATTGGGTCAATGATATACACAACGTCTTGCTGAAAAATGCAAGCACCCAAGTCATTAGACCCGATAGGGTATTGTCGAGACGTTGCCTATAGCGATGAGGCATTAGGAATGTTGATACAAAATCAAGGTTGAGGCACACGTGTGTTTTCTGAGGGAAATTCCTGACTTTTTATAGACAGCATCGAGACGTTGCTAAGGGTCTTCTATATATTCTTATTTTTCTGTTGAATTTGTGGAGGCCAATTGAAGAGGAAAAAATCCTGCTCAATTTATGCTCAATTCAGAAGATTTAAAGAGTATTCTTGAAAGCCAAGGAATGGAATCAAGACTCAAGATTGCAGACTCCATAATGGCAACGAGCTTGGTACGTTTCGTTTAGGGTTCTTTTTCCCCTTTTTAATTTAGTAGTCTTTTAACTTTGTAGGGAAGTTTTTGTTTGTGATATTGAATGAAGAAACTCTATTTTAGAGATTTGATGTATTGTTTTAGACGTTTCCATTTCTTGATTTAATTAATAAGTTATTTCAAATTGCAACAATTCATTCATGTGTTTGTATGCTTAATGCTTTTAATTTCTTGATCAAAGATTAACTTCTTAGTTCTTACTTTGTTTAAGTTTTAGCTCAAGAGGGTGAAATTTAGATTAGAACAACAAATGCATGATTGTAAGTAAAATGTTGCACAGAAGTGGTGATTTTCTAGTAGAAGTTGTTAATTACTTTACTAAAGAGAGTCCTGAGTTCCTATAGTGACAGATAGGAACGGTCTACTTGAAGTGACAGATGGGAGAGATCAAGGATACTATTAAGAATTGCTAACAAAAACTTTGTTAATGCCTTGCTTGTTCGTAGGAAATAGACTAGGAGGTTGATTTTACAAATCAGTGGGAGAATTAACTAGCTTGGGAGAAAAAGTTAATAACAATAATAACATCTTCTTGGCTTATGTTTATTGCATTATAAAAGTAGTCTATTTAATTGATTTAGTTTATTGTTGAATGCATAAAATCACTTTTCTAAGGCATCTTTTCTAATTGTCACCTTAACTTAGGAGTATGAGTAGTTCTAGTTTAATCAAACTTTTCTGTTAGGCTCTCTAGATAAAATAAAGGGTTAGTAACTACGGTACGTCAGATTAGAAAGCCAATCCTAAGGACAATACTCAAACACAGTTCACTATGTCAAAACTTGACACTATGTGCAGTTTTGTATGCTGTAAAAAAAATCACGCAACAAGACACTCTTAAGAAAGATACTATCATGCAAGAAATTGAACATATCAAATGTTAGATTAGATTACTCAAAGTTCAATAGAATTTTGATCAACGAAACTCAAACAATGGTGCGGTTACAAGCCAGTTACAATTCAGAGTTATAGGTAGATAGAGAACCTGGACCAATTATATGCAGCATTTCCTTCGGATAATAAGCCCTCTTTCCCAGTGGAAACAGTTGCCTTCTCCAAGTGTCTAATGTTAATAGAAGACCGAGAAGATGTGACAATCATCAATACTGACAGCCAATCCTTCCGAAAATCCTATCAATGGAGAGAACAACCATTTCAAAATCTGCTTGCACATAAGAATGATAAATATCTGCTAGCACATAAGAATGATGAATATTGAACAAGCACTGTAGACACAAAAAATATTCAACTTAAATTACCTTAATTGTATATACCATACGTCTGGTTAATCTTATTGGCTTCTTTAAAATTATTTTTTTTTTCTTTAGAACACTTGGAAGGTTCAAACCAATAGAAATAGTGATACTCCAAAGTTAAAATAATTTAACCTCTTAGACATTAAACTAATTGTTTTTCCTATTCAATACAATTAGCAAAATGTTTTAAGGAGAAAAACTCATAGAAAATTCAACAGAAAAATGGTGGCTAAGAGAAATAAGAACAATTTACGGAGGAAATGCAAGGAGTGGAGCTATTGAGGCTTTGCTGCCTTTTTTGGAACAGGCTGCATCAAAATGCTCCTTTTGATTATTCTATTAACAAAGCGCACAGCCACTTATGTTTCTTAAAAATAAAAATAAAATCCAGCACTTACCAAATAACCAACCAAATAAGGTCTGTAATATTAGGAAAAAAATGTCTAGAAACTCCATCTTTTTTATGATTACTACAATATGTACGAATAAAGTTCAGATGCTGTTTCCAAGATTCCTTACTGAGAGATCACATGTAAGTGTAGATATGTTTTCACCCTGGGGTTTAGGTATGCTTTCAAGGTGAAGAACAATTTGCTGAAAAAGTCCCTTTAAACTGGCATCTAAGTCAAGAGCCACCATCCCAGGAGTGCCCAACAAAAACCGAATTCTACCAGCACAAGAAGAAAGATATGATAATGCATAACCTCGAATTGCTGCACACAAACATATATAAATTTGTCAAAAAAAAAAAAAAAAAATACACATTAGAGCGCTTATATTATTGGTAGCTATTTGTTTGTGTATCTATCTTAAGAGTATCTAGACCTGCTTACTAACTCTTTCCAAGACAACCACCTCACCTTCAATCATTAGGATTTTAATATCTTACATAGGTGACCACCTAGAGATTGAAACCATTCTACGTGTTACTAGAATTACAACCTATTCGAGAACTTAGTTCTCCCCAAAGACCATTTCTATAATATATCTATTGTCTGATTCTCTACCTCCATTTACTCAACTCAAACAAACTTGTTATCTAATAAATAATATATCTCAAATATTCTAATTTTTAATAATCCCAACATATTCTTAGATAGATTTAATCATCTTTAAGTCCATTTTTCCTTTACCAATGGATTTGAATATTAGTTTGATTGGTGAAATTCAGTAGGTGACTATTACAATTGAAATGAATGAAAAATAAGTGGAATCCTACCATTGTAATTCAAAACTATTTTTTGTTTCTTAGAACAAAAAATGTAAGAACATGCTTGGTTAATTGTGATACCGCCAACACCATATTCGAATGTCACTCACCTCAAAGGTGTAAGCTGCTTATTCCTTCTTAACATTTATTTATGAACAGTAGGAAAATCAATTTAACCACAACAGCTATATTTGGTACATATTATGTGGAGAGTAATACATTTTGTTCACAATAATCTATGACTTAAAATAGCTGTTCAGATGCATAATGCATTGACCCACCTGCAATATACTTGCGTACTAAACAACAAAGGCGATCCATTCCATCTATCAAGAATCCAATAGTTGGATCACTAGGATCCTGCAAACAAAATTTAGTTGAAATCAAACACTTGACATTTTGGTAGAGGAATTTTACAGGGTTGAAGCACTTTACTATGTCCACTGGTATAGTCCTGGCAGTTTTGGATCTTGAGGATGCAATTCCCACATGTTGAAAATACCAGGTCACTTCAGATTGTGCTAAAGCCAATGCAGAATACACCATCTGTCATAAATATTGATATTAGCGAAACACGTAAGAATTAATGCATCAGTATGTTTTGAAGTACCAGTCAAATCTGGATTAAGTGGTGTGTAGTGCTATTTAAGTGAAAATGGTCCACAAATAAGAAGGTTCTTTTTTCATTATGAGATTGCAGAAAGTTTCAAATATGAAAATATATAACATGGCTGGAAGGAAGCACTAAGGAGCTGTTTGTTTCAAGAGTTAAGCTTAGATGGGTTAGGCTCCCAAGCCCAGTCCTTGTTTGGAGGATGGGCTTAGGAAGTCCAGGCATCCTAAAACCAAACCTACCCGTAGGTTATCTTAATTTATATTTTTTAATTACTCCTTCTCTCTCGTCCCTTATCTCATTCTTTGGTTTTTTTTTTTTTTAAGTTATTATCATTATTATTTATATTATTATTATAGGTTTCTTTTGTATTTTTGGGATCAATTGTCAATGTATTCTAAAATGAACGACACTTGGGCTTGAGAACCACAGTTTGGTTACTAGTGCACTCTGTGCGAGGTACACTATATAACAATAATGTTTTTGGTTAATTTAATACAAAGCCATGCCCTTAATTTTTGTCTGTCAATTTAACTTGAAGACATTTTAGAATGAGTTTTTAACTTATCCAAAAAAAGGGAGAAGAATACCTGAATATTAGGGGCCAATAAACTCGGTTGATCAGTGAAGAATATCACCATTCTTCCTATCTCCTGCTTGAGAAATATTCTCCTCTCATGATGTATGGCATCACAAGACACTATTGCTTGTTCCTGGATCTCACTGTAATGCACAAGGAATTATTGCATCATCAGCTTCATGATGTTTGCAACAAACATGAAAGGGGGAGGGGAGGGGGAGGGCATGGGGGGTAAAAGAATTCAAAACTCATCGAGGAATGTATGAAGACAAGATCAGGGAAATTTTTCAGCATAAAAATATATAATAATAATTAATTAATTAAGGTTTTTCGATTTCCCATCAAGAATGGACCTCCGGATAAGGTCTACTATTTATTCAAACCTGCCTGAATAAGGCTTACTATTTTTCAAACAAAACACTCCCATGAATTAAACTTACAAAACACACATGAATGGGTTCCCTAACATTAACAGATTAACTTCTACACAATCTTACACAGTTTACTATGCTAGGCACTTTACTACCCATCTCCTATCCAGAACCATCAAGCAAACCACATTATTCAAACGTGTGGCTGATGTTTGTTTATTGATCAATACCAAATAATGAAGGAATTCTTTTTATTTATTTCTCTCTTTTTTTTTTTTTTTTTTTAAGAAAGAGATAATGAAGGAATTCTACTACAACCCTCCAAGAAAGTTTGCTTGAACTTCTTAACAAATTAGCATGCACATAATGAGCTCTAGCAGAGCACAATTAATGCATATGATTGTATATAAAAAGGGAAAAATTACCTTTTTAGTCCTTGAGTTTTTAGTATTAGATACATTTGGTCCCTAAGTTTTTAAAATGGACCCTTTCTTTTTGTAGGAAACAAACAGATATATTCCAACACAACAAAAGAACACAGCCTAAGGACAATGGGTTGAGAGAACCCCTTCCTAGAAGACTAATACAAGAGAGCCTTCCAATTGTTAAAAATCATCAAACGGCTGTAATTACAAAAGAATTTGGTGTAGTTTGTGCACCACCAAGAGGTTGTATATTGAACAAAAGTCCAAAAAGAATCAAAAGAAGCAAACTTGTCTTAAAAAATTTTACTATTTCTTTCTTTCCAAAAGGCACCATAAGAGAGACCGAGTAGCGTATCTCCAAAGAATCTCTCCTTAGTTTTTGAAAATAGGTTTAAATGATCCCTTATTACTAACAGTGTTGGAATGTCTTGAACTTATTATATGGCGCCTCGTATGATCAAGTATGGGTTTAGACAAGTGCACTATATAAACTCTCTAATCTTAGAGGCGCTATTCATTCTGTAATTCTGTAACACTCTCTAATAAAATTATTCTCCCTTCATCCCGTGGACGTAGTTAACACATTGTTAGTGAACCATGTAAATTTGTGTGTTGATCTTCTCTATTCTTTTACATTTTTTGTATTCTTTACGTATTGATTTCGTAACAAACAGTACTGTTAAATACTAACAGATAGACCATTAGACTTTTTTAATTGCATATATAGTTTGATGATTATGCTAAAGTGACTTGATGTAGCCTAAGTAGCCTCAAGGAGAGAAATCTCCAAGAACCAAGATTGTGAATCTTTTATTAGAATGAATAATGTGTTTGATACAAGAGGGGAAGATTCCTATTTATAGAGTTTTATTACAAGTGGGGGTAAAAAGGGAATTAACCTAGAATATTACCTAATTACCCAATTAACCTATTCTTCTTACATCATTCTACCCCTCCAAAAAGAAAACTCGTCCTCGAGTTTTAAAAAGAAAAATTTTATGAAGCAAACAAGGAACGAAATAAACTTGTTCAACGGAATATGACCAAACCAACCTCCTACGTTTTGAACAAAAATATTATGATCAAAGGGATAAAGTTGGGACAAAAAATTCAATATTGCCACCAAAATGAACTTCTCCATCGGCCATAAACCCAAAAAGATGTTTCCTTCAAGCTCATTCAAAACCGTATTCAAAGGACCAATCACTAAAAAATTACCTTCCAAAGAGAATCGTTCAAGAATCACGTCTTCTTTATCATTTGCTTCAAGTTCTTCAACAGTTTGGTGATCCATCCATTTCCAACGCAATCAATGTGTCGTTGTTCTTACTCGATTCCCACATGTTCAATCTTTTTTTAGCGGTTTCCCTAGAGATCTTTAGGACTACTAAGGTGAAAAGACAGGATGTATTCCGACGATCCCTAGGCGTGGGTCTGTACTTTCCCCTATTAGAGAAGGGGGAGGTGGAGTGGCTTGCTACTTTCAATCATCAAAGGAAAATGGAGCAGGCATCAGGAGAAGACTTCACTACAACACTAACTACTTGGAAGGGAAGTCCTGTGGGAACAGTTATACAAGAACATGAGCAATCTAGTATAAGAAGCCAATTTTCTTACTCAGCGGGAAGGTAAATGTTGGACTTTTTCTCCCTCTCAAAAGAAGGTTTATTTCAGCTATATATAGAAAAATAACAATCACATTCGGCGAAGCCTCACATCCTATTCTTGTTGTGTTGCCTTAGACCAGGGAAGATTAGTTTCTGGTCGGTGTTCAATACTTCTTTTCCATCATCTTCGTTGGATTTTTCTTCTTCACTTGAAACTATTTCCAAAGCAACATCTTCAAATTCTTGTTTTTCTTCAATTTTATCTTCAAGATTTTCTATTTGAAAATTTCCAAACCATGATTCCTTTATTTTTTCTTCGGTATATGAAATCAATCCGTTCTTGAACTCTTGTAAATGAATTGATAGTTGATCAATATGTTGAGTCATTTTTCCCAATGAACATTGGATTTCTTTTGTTGTTTTCTTTATTTCCTCCAATGCTACGGGATCAATGTAGTCATTTTGTTGGAATCTTGAATATGTTTTAATCTCATAGTGGGTATAGGACTCATCCACTGATTTTCTTGATCGTGTTTCATAACCAAAAGAATGACTTTGAGTCTTGAACATTCTTTTTGGGCTGTAAAAATCCATTCTTGATGATTCTTTAATTCATCTAACTCCCAATCTTTACGTTGATTTCTTGAAACATGGGTTTGATTGGATCTTTGGACCTTTTTCGATATTGTTGCCTTCTTATCCCACCCCAAATTGCCTTAGAAACATTATTGGAGTCACTAGAATCACTAGAATCAAATTTCCAATGTGGATAATGATAGGTTTTTTGAGAAAATCGAGCATGGGCAAAATTAATATGTTGGAATTCTTCTTTCGAATCACTTGAGTCAGAATTCGGAAGTAAATTTGATTTTCTTGCCCATACTAACTGCTGATTTTTTTTCTTGGATGTCCTCTTTGATATATAATAGTCCATTCTTGCAAAATCTTGATAAATCTTTGGTTTCTTCTTTCTTTCTTGGAATTTCAAGGGTTCTCCCTAATTAGATGGGAGTTGTTCGGCAAGGAGTACAACTCACAAAGCTCCCTATTGTGATCGACATCACCATGAGCTTCCCGGACTTCCACCAGCAGCAGCCAATGTTGGCCCAAACGGATGCTCTGATACCAAATTGATGTAGCCTAAAGAAGATACAAGGAGAATTCTCTCCAAGAATCAAGATTGTAAATATTTTATTAGAATGAATAATGTATTTGATACAAGAGGGGAAGAGGCTCCTATTTATAGAGTTTTATTACAAGTTGGGGTAAAAAGGGAATCAATCTAGAATATTACCTAATTACCCAATTAATCCCTATTCTTCTTACATCAAGGCTGCTGACTAGGCTTTTATTTAAATTAATAAAAAAAAAAAAATAAACATCACAATTTAGCCCTAACTTATGCAAATAGCACAAATCATACAGCAAAATTGAAAAACCCTTTTCTTTGCTCACAAATCACAAAAAAACTCACAAACTCACTTGATCTCTTCGCCGAGCAAGTAATCTACTGAAGAAGGTAAATGAATTGATTCTAAATTAATCTACTCTATTAACTTAGGAAGAGGAAACTCATCTTCAGTCGGTCACCATTTTTTTCTTTCTCCAAGGAAGTGCATCTCAGTAGAAATCTTCAACTTTGGGTTCACCAGAAGCTACTTTCCAAGAAATGTCTAACGACATTTTGAAGAGAGATAAGGGAAAACTATGTCAGTTCAATTGGTCACGAGAGTGATATATTTATAAAATTGTTCTTCCACTACTCGGCTAACTGCTCCAATCCCATCAAAAACAGAAACAAACACCCAAAATACAATCAATGTGGCAGAAAACTTCAGAGAAAAGGAGTGTGATTTACAGCAGAGAAGAAGGATTCTGAGATTTTGTGTGATTTGACAGTGTTTTAAAAAGCCCTCTCGGGCACGCCCCGACTCAAGGCGTAGGTCTAGCGCCTCGCCTTTAAGGCGCACCTTTTTGTAAAGCCCCAAGGCTTAAAGCCCTGGCCTTGGGTATTTTTCATTATTTTTTAAAAAAATAGCAATGATTAAGGTTTTTTTTCTTTATTCCCTAAAAAGATCAAATTTACTAAGCCTAAATGTAAAATTTCTTGTGTTTAGGGGTCTTTTTTTTCATCACTTCAACTATGCTTTCTCTTCTTATTGTAATAATTTTATATATAGTGCACCTCAAAAAAAAAATTCCGCTTTTTTTTGCGTCCTGCGCTTAAGCCCCAGAAGATTATTGCGCTTTATTGCGCCTTGAACTTTAAAAAGCACTTCATTTGTGTAAGTTGGGTCTTTTATGAATTTAGGGTTAAATTGTGATGTTTAATTTTTTTTATTATTATTAATTTAAATCAAAGACCAGCCAGCAGTAGTATAATCATAGAACCACATGTACAATTAAAAAAAATCTAGTCACCTCTCTGTTAGAATTTAACAGTTCCTTAGTACCGATGGACCACTTAAGCCTATTTTCAAAAACTGAGGGACTAAAAGAATCCATTTTAAGAACTTAGGGATCAAATGCACCTACTAATAAAAACTTGAGGATTAAAAAGGTAATATTCCCTATAAAAAAGGGCATTTTCTAGAAAAGGGGAACTGCAGGTAGCGACTGATAATGATATCCTACCAACGTGATTCTCATGTACTAGTGTTAGAGTAAAAGTTAGAAATTCAAAAGAGGGGGGGAGCCCTACAAGAAAGGATGATTACGTGTTGAAACAGTACAAAATATGAGACTTTCTTTTTACCTGATCATTTTTTCAACCTGTTTGGCAACACTATACTCCAGATCTGCTTCTTTCTGCTTTGTACGCCCAGATTTCGCCATCTTCTTTGATTCTAATACTCTTGGTAAAACATATAACTGATAATCCTCGTGTAGATGTATGAACTACATGTAAATAGAACCAACGATGAGACAGAAATGAATTTTAAAAAAATATTTAAAATACGGGCTTCCAAAGTTTATTCTCTAACCTCATCTCGAAATAATGAAAGAATTAAGTTTTCCTTCAGTACGACCTGAAATGTTAGGATGGAGGATGAGAGAGAAGAGAACAAAATCCATAAGAAATCATTGAAATATATATGATGCCGAGCTTTTCTTGTTCATTGAAATAATGATAATGATTTAGTAATAAGACATAAAAGAAATAAAAAAGTTCGCTCTCATCCCCACGAAAGTGAAAACAATTCTATAGAGAAGGGGAAGTAAGCAACAGAAGGGAGGGATGACAAGCACAAAACTATAATATGAAAATGGCGAAAACCTCTCCAAGTAGCTTGTACCAAGAAGCCAACAAACAAGGTACTAAAATATTTGAGACTCAACAATGTGTTGGAATAATCAAGAAACAGATATCTTTCCACAGGTTGATAAACTCCACCAGAATGCTAAGGCTTTTCTACTATTACGTACAAAGAAAGGAATAGGATGCCATTAAGATAAGAAATTCCAACTTCTGAATCACAGCACAAAGTTTGATCTTCATGTCATTTGCTTTCTTCTGCCAAGATCTAACAAAAGTGAATGCCTTTTCTAGGAGAAATTATTCGAGAATGCCATAATGTGGCAGGTAGTTCCGCATTGTTGGATGTATGAGAAAGAAACTATAAAAGTACCTTGAAATTATATCGAGTGTTACAGGAAAATGCAGATTTTCAAATTCATATCCAACTATTATTATGAGGCAGCCACATTAGCGGCTTCATACAATAAAATTTCCTTTTTGAGAGACCCCTGTAACGAAAAAGCTCCTTTTGGTTTCCCATCAATGACAACAGAGAAATCTAAGACTAGAAATACAACCCCACATCCACCATTTCCAAATAATCTAAAACTCCGAACCTACCTCATTACTGTGGCCTTTATGTGGACTATTGGAAGACTACCTCTTCCTTTGTTTTTCCAAGACTCCATCATCACCCATCAACTGCTTTCTTGGCCACAACTAGAGTCAATAATTTGTGCAATAATGGTAAAAGTAGCCTGAGATATGAAGATATGGAAACAGCACAATTTTCAAGCTCTTCACCAAAGACTTCGGCAACGATCATATGGACTCAAATTGTGAGACTAATTAATGCATCAATGAAAAGTTCTTGTTTCTATTTTCTTAAAAGAAAACCTAGGGACTTCTAGAGCATTAGCTTTCTTTGAAATAAAAGTAATAGTCTCATTCATAGTTCTGCTCACAGTACCTTTATGAAATAAGTCCCTGTACCTCTCCATGACCATGATACCTCCTTTTTGTGGGAAAAAAAGGTATTAAATAGTTCACTCCATAAAAGTTTTTGCCCAGAGATAACATGAACAGGGGGTCCAAGTCACTGGGGAGGATTTTAAATCATAGTGCCTAAAATTGTGAAGAGTCGATCCAGTAAATTTACCCAAATATAAGCAACTGGAGATGACATCAAATTAGTACCGACATGATGCATGAACCAAAAAATATCAACTACAATAGATAGGAGTAGGACATGAATATATTTTTAGTTCACATGAAAACTAAGCAATAAGGAAGGGACTTAT
Source organism: Benincasa hispida (assembly GCF_009727055.1). Classification (NCBI taxonomy): domain Eukaryota; kingdom Viridiplantae; phylum Streptophyta; class Magnoliopsida; order Cucurbitales; family Cucurbitaceae; genus Benincasa; species Benincasa hispida. The sequence continues at coordinate 27,789,909 of NC_052356.1, forward strand.
AATTTAGACGCAAGTACCAGAGCAATGTCAATGCTGGTTACACGAAGCAGCTCATCAGGGCAAACAAGATACCCAAACAATACCCATTCCCGATAGGAGGTGACATTTGCAAGATCTTGTGCTCTCTGCACAGGAAGTGGAGGAATAAATTACAAGAGTAAACAATAAACAAAACACTACTTCAAGAGGTTTCTAATTAGCAGTAATTAGAAATAGAAAAATTATCCAAAGAGAGGTTTACCATTGGATGAGCAGAGTTCGTAAGTATGTCCGGGTATCGAGGGTGGTATGGACTTAGAAATCCTTCATTTCTAAGTTTTCTTGTATCTGTTGACAGAAAAATAATAGGACCCACGGCCTCTAAGACCTGAAATGGCAAACTAAGGATTGCATTACAACTCTTCACAAGTTACAAACTTTTCATTCAATACCGAAATGAACAGAGAAGAAGAAAGCATCAGAACAAGTCATACTTATTCCCAAAGATGCAAGATTTACTCAGTAAAAATAAATCATGAACGTTTATTTGTATAAAATTTAGCTAAAAACCATTTAGTGCAATCATCTCAAAATTATAGAAGAAAAGCAGAGAAAACTTGCTTCAGTCTTGAAAATTGAATAGGGTTATAGTTGGTCAGATCGTTTTGGTCTGGTTTGTCTCATTGATTCTTCAGGGTGCTTTCTATCCAAGCTTTTGATTTAGCTTGTATTCATCTTCAGTCGTAATAGTCTCTTATTTCTTTCCTTATTTCCTTGGAAATTTTGTATTTTGGAACATTGGTTTCTTTTCATTTTATCAATAAAAAGTCTTTGTTTCCTTTTCAAAAATAATAATAATAATAATAATAATAACAAAATAACTATTACAGATAAATATCTTTTCTTTTCCATATTCCTTTTCCTTGTTATTATATAAGTTGAGACTACTATTAAAGCTTGGCTGCAAGAATTTACAACACCATTTCGATCATTTTCAAATCTTCTAGAGTTAGAACTATAAAACTTTGAGGACCAAGGGGAACTATTTCTCAAACCTCATCGACTAAGAAAAAGTATTTCTCCTTTCTTTAGTTTGCTTGGTAAGATGTCTACTATATGTTTGCACCACTTCCATCTTTCTCAAATTTTATATATAGAGTTTTGGGTAAATTACAAGTTTGGTCTCACAAGACACAACTTTGATGATTGTATTTAATAAGACCATAAACTATAAAAATGTTTAATTAAGTCCCAAAACTTTTAACTATTATGGGTTAACCTAGTGATCAATAAAAGTCAATGTAAATAGTGAAGGAATGGGTTGAACTCATTTTGGCCACCTAGAACTACCTTGGATTAAAAACCCTACGAACTCTCTTGGCAACAAAATATAGTAGGGCCAAGTAGTTGCCATATAAGATTAGTCATGGTATCTTCAAGTTACCTTGGAAGCTGACAAATATTAGGGAGGAAAAAAGAGGAAAGTGGTTTGTTGCATTGTGGGTATGGTAAATGCTATTTTTGGGAAGATCATTGGGTGGGGGACAGCTTTCTTTCTTCTACTTTTCCGTAACTTTATCACTTGTCCTCCTTCAAAAATCATATGATCTCGGATTTTTTGAGTTGGTCCGGGAATTCTATGTCCTTTTCTTTCGGGTTCCGTCGTAATTTGTCCGATAGGGAGACGACAGAGGTTGCCACTCTCCTTTCTTTATTGGAGGCATGTACTTTTAGTTTGGGAAAGAGGGATGTTCACATTTAGAGTCCAAATCCTAGTGAAGGATTTTCTTGTAAATCCTTTTTCAGATTGTTGTTGGATCCCATCCCACTAGGGAGTTGATTTTTTATATGGGCTAGAGAATTAAAATGCCTAAGAAAGTCAGATTCTTTACTTGGCAAGTTCTACTAGGTCGGATGAACACCTTGGATAGCTTACTAGGAGGAAGACCTCGCGAGTGGGGTCTTTTTGACGTATTCTTTGTCAGAAGGCAGAGAAAGACCTTGAGCATCTCCTATGGGGATGCCAGTTTGCACAAGCGGTGTGGAGTTATTTTTTGCAGGAGTTCGGTGTTCGGATAGCTGGCCAAAGAGACGTTCATACTACGATTGGCGAGTTCCTTCTCCATTCACCTTTCAGAGAGAAATGTCGTTTTTTGTGGTATGCAAGGGTGTGTACAGTGCTTTGGGATATTTGGGGGGAGAGGAACAAGAGGGAAGGATAGGGACCCTAGTGAGATTTGGTCCTTAGTTAGGAAAGTTTCCTTTTGGGCTTCAGTTTCGAAGTTTTTTCTGTAACTATTCGCTTGATAACATTTTACTTATTTGAAACCTCGTTCTTTAGTAGGGGTGTTTTGGTGGGTTTGTCTTTTGTATGTCCTTGTATTCTTTCATTTTTTTTCTCAATGAAAGTTGTTGATTTTATCAAAAAATTAGAAAAAAAAAAAATATCTAAATTTTTAATAATGTGTCTAATAGATTCCTAAATTTTAAAAACTATCTAATGAGTCCCTTAACTAACCATGTGTCCGAAAGTATTTACACTTTAAAAAGGTTTTCATAAATCATTAAACGATTAGACACAAACTCAAAAATTTAGAGACCTATTAAATACATAATTAAAAGTTCAACAACTTATTAGACACGACAGTAAAAGACTAAGGACTTAATAGACTCCAAATCCAGGACCCATTATAATTTATACACAATTGTTAAATGGACCAAATTTAAAAATTATAAATTAACCTATAATTTATGTTTCTGATTATGCCCAGAAAAGAAAGGCCATTTTGTAAATTACTTTCGTTAAAATAAAGTGGGGTTAACCTCTCCAATACGTGGGCTGACAAAATTTAGATCCTCTTCTAGTCCTTTCAGAGGTGGATCATATGAGTCAATGAATTGAACCAGCCTGTAACTCATTTAAAAAAAAAAAAAAAAAGGACATAAAATGAATAATTTGTCAGTCTGAGAAGATGATTTGCTTTGAAACTATGAAAGTTAGAGGTCATCATGAAAATAAATAAGTTTAGCATCACCAATCAAATGACATATTATTAAGTTGGCTAAGAAAATGGCTAACAATAAGAAGGAATGCCTAAATTTTTCTTATGAAAACCACTACTTTCGTCGAGAGAAAAAATGAAAGAATACAAGGGCATATAAAAAACTAGTCCACAAAAGAAAGGAACTCCCTCTACAATAAGAAGAAATGCCTAAATGACTGGTTACTGGAGCTATGCTAAATCCAAAAATAAGTCTTCAGCTAAATGCCGTGGTAATCCTCAACTTGTAAACAAAATTAATTTTGTTTTCCGTCCAAAAGTGCAAAAATGATGCAGTTAAATAAAGAACATAATTTTTCTCTCTCTGGAATTACAAACAGTGACAGGCTGAGGTAGGACTTAAGGAATTACTATGCCTCATACCGATGATAAAAATCACAGTCTCGGTCATTCCTTGTCATGGCATGCAAGAGGTTATAAATCTGAAGCATCATTTTCCTTGGCAACTGTCACAAAACCATTATCAGCAAAATCAAAAACTAAGATGTCAATGAAAATACTGTAACATGTATAGTTGATAACCCCTTATATTAATGAAATTGAAACACGGGGAACAATACTAAAAACAGCAAATCTTGTAGTTGACTTGCCTTGTGAGCGAACAAGTTAACACGGACGAAGGAACAAAATAGATCCATAAAAGCATGCAGGATAACTGAATTTTGATGGGGCTGCAAAATACTGTCACAAGTTATTAGAGATAATATACAGAATCACTGCCACTGTTATTCAAACAATAAGTACACCAGGAAAGTATGAGAAAAAAGTAGTGATACTACATATACCAAGTTTTACTTGCTCATTCAGCAATATGATATCAACATGGATATAGATAAGATAAATGCCAAAGCCATTGACATTTATTTCAAAAATATTCTTATATTTTTAAAAGTTGCAATATTATCCTTGACCTTTCGGCTTTCATAAACCATTAAAAACTATCCTTGAGGTAAAAACCCGATAGAATGTCGGTCAAATATTGGGACCTGGAGGAGGTGTGTAGTGACTTGGAACAGTGTGATGGTGTCCAAGTCCTAGTTCCCATTCCAAGTCCCAATTTTCGTTCAACACATTCTAAAAATTTCTACTGCAATGCCATTTTTTAAAACCTCTATGAAAGGTCAAAAGTAATATTGCAAATTTTGAAAGAACATAGGTATTGAACCTAAATGCAAAGTACAGGTTATTTTTCATAATTTAGTCTATTTTGTTTGTTTCTTAGATGCCTATAAGGGTGCCTAAGATTCCAGAAAAAAGTGATGAGGAACTTTCTTAGGGAGAGCACAGTGGGAGACTCAGAAAGCCATCTCATAATTTGGTCTGTAATGATCTGGAAAAAGCCTGATTCAATTACCAAGGTTAGGACTAGGTCCCAGAGTTTTTCTTTTTCTTCATTTCCCCTCCTTCTTGGCATGTTCAACAAGGGTGAAACTATAAAAGAGCCCTCCACTACATGCATATGTTGGTTTCAAGGTCATCCCTTTTTATGAAAACTTATACAAGTTACAAACTTAACTTTATACATATAGATATCATTCTGGCTGGCTAACATCTTCTAAATATTAACGTGACTGTCTTTAAGACTCACCAATAAAGTTATGACCGTACTACTAATGTCCAGTATAAGTCGCAGAGCCTGCTCTCGAAATGCCATCAAATCAAGCAGCAGCTGTTAAAGAAAAAGGAAACTGTTACAAATTATAGTATATGCTTGAAATATAATTGAGGAAAAGAAAAGTGAACATTTGAAATCGCATAGCAACCAACTTGCAAACTCTATCTTAGATTGTGGCTACTTATTGTGAAGTCATGAGTATTTAGAGTCTAAAGAGTTCGTAAGAAAATCTACATGTAACTATTGAACGTGCTAATATCAGATACAAAAATCTAGATTCTGACCTAAACAAACGCAGCTGCCAGTATAATCATATGAACATGCTAATTTCAGATGAAAGCTGGTTAAAGATCTACCAAATCCTACCTGAACCCAAGGTTCCAGACTCTGAATATAAAGTTCCGCACTATCATTGATAGCATCTAGAGCAATTTTATCAACCTGGGCCAATATTTTCCAACAGCATCTCAAGTTAATTAGTACTGTACAAATAAATGACCGATAAAAAACAAATGTGCCCAAGGGAAAGGACAAATACAAATAAAATCTTACACGTTCAAGTTGTAATTTGCTAAAATGTTCAGGGAATTTTTTAGAGAGCAATATGCAAATCCGTGGATGGTTAGGGAAAACTCCTGCTTTCCAAAATGCTTCAGAAAATACATGAGCAATTGGATCAGGATAGTCTAAGATTTGGTTCAGCCTATATATTTTAGCCATAAGACCATCTGCAACTTCAATAAGCTGGTACACCCACTGTACATTCAAACCCTTAAGAGACCCAACTGAAATGGGATTCTGGCCATCATGGGCAGTATTCCTAGTGCTCCGAGCTGCAACTGGAGAAGTCATATCCGGTCCCAAGTACTCGGTCCATCTCAATTGGTCATCCTCCCTTGTTCTCGTATTGGTGGGTGATAGAGATGGATCCTGAACTGAATAGCGTTGTCTCGATTTCGCCATTGATTAATAACTTCAATCCTAGAAAATCTGCAATTTCAAAGTGGGGCAGTTGAAAACCAAATATTTAAGTATAACAACAAAATCCTATACTCATTCTGTGAATACTAGAGAGAAATCATAAAAGGAAAAAAAGTGACTAATGGCTTTCTGTTCTTCGTTCCAGCTCCAAGAGTCAACCGTGGTGACAATACATCAAAAACTAACACCCCCCACATGTAGCAAATTCAACCTAAGTTCTGTAAAAGTAAAACCAATGTTTTTGTTTCGCACAGAAGCTCCAATAATTGAGAAGCTAAATGTTGAATTCCATGAGAACAGTTTAAAGGGTACAATCAGCTACCTCACAACAGTACTCACATCGAATTAAATTGGGTGGGGGGGAAAACAATCAACAATCACATTCATCTCCCGTGTTAAGGCGCATTACAAGAGAAGAGCAAAACAGAGAAGAAACACATACCTTGTAAAGAAGCTCAAGTGAGAGCATGAAGCTGAGCTCAGATCCGAGAGCTGATTGAAATGGCGAAAAGGGTTGAAAGGGTAGTTGGTTGAGTAGTTGAAGGATGAAGAAAATTGAAGTGAAATGAAGGTGGTGACGAGAAATGAGAACAAGTTGAAGAATTTGTTTCCTTTTCCCCTTTCCTTTTCGAATCAATCTCGCTGCCGTTTTTCAGGGAAATTTTATTGAGCTAAAAATGTGAATCTTCTCAGTCCTCTATGAACTCTTCCATTTTTAGTTTTTCATCCCTTCATTCTTAGTAATCTTTCTTTATACTCCTCTCCCTACAGTCTACACTGAATTTTGGGTTTTTCTCTTTTTTTTTTTTTTTTTTTTTTGAAAAATACCTTTCTGATTTTTTTTCTAATTTTTATTTGGAAATTTTTCACCCGTAGAAAAAAAATCTCAAACTATTTACAAAATTAGCAAAAAAAAAAACATGGATAAACTTCTATCAACGTCCATCAATGATAGACTTCTATCAATTTCTATCATTAATAGATACGATAGACTTCTATCAGATTCTATCAAATAAGATTAAAATTCTGCTATTTTGTGTAAACGGTTTTCGTATTTTTCTATTTTTAAAAACTTCCCTTTTTATTTAGTCTTTAAATTTCAAAATATTACATTATTAATTCTTAAATTTTAGTTCTTAAATTTTAAAATATTACAATTTTACTCTAAAAAAATTAAGTTTTATTTCAACTAAATCCTAAATATCAAATGTTACACATCTTACCTTTATTTTTAGTTGCATTAATGTTTATGAATTTATTTAAATTAATTATGAAATAAAACTTTGAATTTAGTTTTAATAATGATGAAACTTAATTAATTATAATTCTTTTAAATTAACATATGGACATTAATATCAAAGACTCAAAGTGTGTATTTGGTAAAAAATTGAGGCTAAAAATGTAAATATTGAAATTAAGGATAAAATTGAAATAAAACTCAAATTTAATAGATAAAATAGTAAAATTTGGAAATTTATAAACTAAATTGAAATCAAATTCAAAACTTAAGAATTAATATTTTAAGATCTTAAGATCAAATGAATTGGGGTTTAAAATGTGAATATTGATATTTATGGACCAAATTGAAACAAAATTCAAATCTGAATGATAAAATAGTTATCTTTGAAACTTATGCACTAAATCGAAATTAAATTAACTTTAAGGATTAAAAATGTAACCATTCGCACGTAGGAACCGAAATCAGATCCAAAATATTAGGATGAAAATGTATTTTCATTTTCCTTTTTTTCCGTCTCTTTTTTATTTTATGGGAAAAACAAAAGTGATGTGATTATTGGGAAAGGCTACGTATGAATTGCGTAATATTGAATAAATTTGAAGTGGATTATTTATGTTTTTATTCATGAAACAAAAATGTAGGTAGGTTTGCTATTTTCACAACGATTAAAAATAGTAATAATAATTAAAATTTTCAAAAATATTCATAAACTTTGTCTTTCGTTTAAAAAATATTTATAATTTTTTAAAATGATAATATTACCCTTTAACTTATTTTAAAATGTTCAAAACTACTCTTAAAAGAATAAATTCATTACAATTTCACACAAATATAGAGAAGTGAAATATTGTGGCAGGGAGCTGATTATTCATATGTTGGTAAAATTTTACAGATTTGACTAAAAATATTGAAATTTAGGAACCCTTTGAATTGACTTGAGAAAAAAAATATTTTTAAAAAATTCATTTTTATTTAAACACGTTTGATCAAAACTGTTTAAAATACACTTGAAAATCTATTTTGGGTGGTTGTCACTTCAATTTCTTCTAAAGTGACTTAGGGTGTGTTTGAAATACATTTTCAAAAGTTTAATTTAAAAAACAAGTCATTTTATGAAAAATTAGAGTATTTGACAACCACTTAAAATGGTTTTTTAAGTGTATTTTAAACAATTTTGATCAAAAGTATTTAAATAAAAATGAGTTTTTTGAAAAACGTTTTTTTCTTAAGACAATCTAAATGGGTCCTTAGTTTTTTAAATTAAACACTTGTATTTCAAACGCATCTTTAATCTGCATATGTTTGAAAGTTGGAATTTCATATTATGATTTGATACATCCTCCTAGTTAGATAAAATTGTCACAAATTGTCCCTACTTACAAAGGAAAATGGTGAATTTTGTCGTGATTTTATTTTAAAACATTGATTATCTTGTACATTTGAACAAACTCGCATGCTTTCAATAATTGTTAGAGATCACAAATCGATGAACCTTGATTAAATATGCCTATAAATCAACCAAATAAAGTTGTTTCAGCAAGTTTCTTAAGTTGGTCGATTTGAATTGTTCACTTCTAATAAAAATATTAAGTCTCGTTTAGTAATTATTTTATTTTTTATTTTTGTTTTTGAAAATTAAGCTTATTGACCTACTTTCATTTCAAATTTCTCCATTTGTTATCTACTTTTCACAATTTGTTTAAAAAACTAAGCCAAATTTTGAGAACTAAAAGAAGTAGCCTTCAAAAGTTGTTTTTGTTTTTCTAATTTGATTAAAAATTCAATTATTGTACTTAAGAATGATGCATATCATTGTAAGAAATGTGGACGAAATATGCATAATTTTCAAAAGAAAAAACGGAATGGTTACCAAATATGACCTAAAAAATTTAAGATAAAATATTGAAATATTAAAATTATAAAATTAAAACATAAATAAAATGTCTTGTTTTTAACCAAACTTTAAGGCACTCTAATCATTTGATTTTTTATTTTTGTTTTTTAAAATTAAACTTATTTCATCTACATTTTTTATAATTATTTACATTTTTTTAAAATACAATGGTTGAATTCTTAGTCAAATTTCAAACATAAAAATAACTTTTTGAAAGCTATTCTTTTTAGTTCTCAAAATTTGATTTGATTTTTTAATCCATTGGCGAAAAACAGATAACAAAAGAAGAATGTGTAAGTAGAGTCGGTAGGCTTAATTTAAAAAATAAATAAATAAATAAATAAAAATTACCAAATGAAGCATGAGTAATTAAGATTTTGACAGTTTCAAGTCGGAATGAATTTCAATCAAATGTCATTGTTTCACATTCTCATTCCCAAATGAAAGAGGATGCTTGAAATGAATTGGTTTCTAATATTGTTTTCATATAAAATTTATTTTAATATATTTATATAACACTACTATACTAGTCGAATGTTCTAGAATTTGAAGTCAAATTACGTATTTAATCCGGTTGTAATATGCTTATCAATAAAGCAAGTTTAGACCCATTCCCTTCCTTTTTTCTGTTGCCATCCAAAGATAACTTTTATTACATTTATTTAAAATATTTCTTAGAATTATTTTCAAATAAAGAAAAATGAACCAATTTATATATAAATAGAGTAAAATATTGGTCTATTGATGATAAATCGTAATAGATATCTATTCATGTCTGATAGATATCAATCACGGTTTATCGCCCATCGATAAATGTCTATCACGATCTATCACTGACAAACAATGACATTTTACTATATTTGAAAAAAAATCAGCAATTTTACCATTTAAAACTTACCTTATTTCGTATTCCAAATAAGATAAATAATCCAAAACTATCTCTTCTATTTCTTTTACTTTTCTTTTTTAGTTAACCATATTGTGAGGTGTGAATCGAGAATCACTAGAATGGTAGTTATTCTCATCAGTTAATTATGCTCGAGTTATGAAACTTTCTTCATATTAAATTGTGGGTTAAAAATGTCAATATTTTTATTTAAGAAAAATAATTAGATTTATTATGTTCGGGTAATTACACAACTTTCAAGTGTATGTGTATAGTGATTACACAACCTCAAATCAACAGCTAGTCATGTCCCCCTAAAAACACTTTTAATTAATAAGGTTAAAAAACAACTTTATTTATTTATTTCCTTTTCTCTTTCTTTTTTTTTTTATTAAAAATAATAATAATAATAAATTGTATAGACAGTGTCATTATTAATGTGGTCACACTTCCTTATAACTCTAGTAGCATAGAAGACACCTTACTTTTATTTATTGCTAGCAACTAGCATTCTCCACCTTAACCTAACATTAAATCATAATAATTAATTATTTTAGATGAGATGAAGAAAAATCACTTGCAATTTTACACACACATGTATATATTAAACACTTCTTTGAAGTTCATTTAAGTAAAACAAACATACAAATACCCTTATTGTAGTTCTATTTGAAAGATTGTGATTAATTACGAGCTTATAACTCTATCGAGGCTAATTTAGCGTGTAGTGTATTTTTATTTGTTTGGAATAAATTCTAGTTGGATTTGAACATTTTATTATAAAGTTTGAGATCTTATTCCTGCTTAATTTTGAAGCGAAACTTGAAAAATTGCATGTTTAGAAATATATATTATGTTGAGGGTTGTCCGAAGCATGGTCCAAAGTCCACTGGCGGGCTTAAAATTATAGGGTATCAAGAGGTGGGATAAGGGAGCGCGCGTCCCAAAAGGAAAATGTCCATATCTTGAGGTTTGGGTTGACCAATCGAATAGGTAAATATATTTTAATCGAAAAATAACAAAATCAGACCCAGACTAGCATCCTGCAACCTCGAGCGCCAGAAACGTCCCTAACATTGTCGTTGTTGCACATAATCAGAAGCATGTGTCAAAGAAAGGGCTTATAATTAATCTCGTTCGACCACCTTGAATGAAAGAGTAAGTAATCTCCAAATAAGAGATCTAACCTTATTTCTCTTGTATTTAGTTGAACAAAACACTCCTTGTATTAACGTAAATAAGCATCAAAGTGAAGTAAATTTGGTATCACATCGTGTGAGGATCTCATAAACTCCTACACAGGTCAGCTTAGAGTATCTCGAAACCAAACCATGGAGAAGTGAGTTGAAGATTAGACCCACGATGAAGTCCTATGCAGACGAAATTAGAGTGCCAACACATTTTTTTGACTTATTTTATTGACTTACTTTTTAACTAAATTTTATATGAGCTATTAATTGGTCCATGAATATTTGTCTATTTTAATTTGAAAAATAATTAATTTCACTAATTATTTAAATTTAAGTTTAAATTTGACAAACTTCATAAAGTTTGTATGGGCCAATATGAGTATATAGATCATATGTATAAATTTCTTTTATCAATCTCGAGGTTTGAGGAACAATCTCCCCACCTTATATATTATAAAAAAAAAAAAAAAAGTTTTAATTTAGATCATGTGGTGAATAATGAATTCAAAGATAGATTTGTTTATGTAACCTTAATTCTCAAATTATACTAGTATCAATTATATTTTAGGTTAAATTACGAGTTCACTTCCTCATCTTTAAGTTTTCATCTAATAAATCCTTAAAAAAAATTTATTGTGTCTAATAATTGATATTTGTCTAATGGGATTCTAAACTTCAAAAGTGTGTCTTAACCTTTTGTTTCTCTCTAAAATATTTAAAAAATTTAAACAACTAATTTATTAGACAAAAAATTAAAGTTTATGCCTAACACGAGTCTCTTCCAATTTTGTGTATAATAGAGTCGTGAATTTTAGAAAATGTTAAATAACTTAATGATCTATAAACTTGTTATTTCAATTACGTACTAGACACTTCTAAAATTTAGCTATCTATTAGACATAATAAATTCAAAAATTTAATAGATACGTTTTAAAATTTAAGGATAAAATAGGCATAAATATAAAAATTGTTACGAATTTGCATATGAATTTGATCGAAGTATTTTTTAAAAAATGAGTTTAATTCGACGATGATTGACATACATTTCCTCCATAGAAATTGGAGTTATATTATATCTCTTTGTTTATTTTATTTATTTATTTTTATTTTCTCTCTCTTTGAGTTTTTTTTCTCTATTTTACCTTTTTTTTTTCTTTTTCTTTTTTTTTTTTTTAAAAAAAGATTTACGTGTCCAAGAGTTAGTGGAACACACGAACCTGAATGACCTGCTCCATAGTTTAGTTTCATTTATTCTTCTTATTTTTATTTTTTAAAAAATAGATATAAATTTTGTAGTTGACTTTGTTCTTTAAAATATTTCAATGGACATTTGAATCTTCAACTATTAAATTTCATCTCATTAAACTAAATCTCCATTTATTAAAATTGATCTCATTAAATTATATTTGAATTGAGCTCAAAAAAAAAAAAAAAAAAAAAAAGACAAGGTAAATCTAGTTGCAGAGTTTAACCATAACAATATAGAATTTGTTTGAAATATTTTAGGTTAAAATATTATTTCGATTTCGGTATTTTGAAATTTGTTCAATTTTAGTCATTGTATTTTTAAATATCCAATTTTAATCTTTATATTTTTAATAAAATTTAATTTAATTCCTCAAAGTTAATTTTTATCGAAATTAGCTAAATAATAATAATAATAATTTTCTTACAAAGAAATATAATATATGGATATGTTATCAATATTTAGAGTAAACATGCTAATAAATAATAAACTATTTTTAGAAACAATCCATAGGGAATACGCCATAGGAACTAAGTTTAACATTTATTGGAAGTATAAGGACTAACATTTAACCAACCTCAAAATATAACCAATATTTTATAAGAAAAATATTGGATGAATGTAAACATGTAATTTTAGTATTTATTGATACAATATTTGCAAAAGTGTAATTGTGTATCAAGTTATTTAATATATTCTTAAACTTTCAATTGAATAACAAATAAAGTTTATGAATTTTCACTTTATGTCTAATAAATCATTGACCTATTCAATATTTTAAAAAATCCACATACATGGAGCCTATTTGGGATGACCTAGAAAAATGTTTTTAAAAAATTCAATACACTTTTGATATAAACTCCTAGAAATAAAAATACGTGTGTTGGGCAACTCTCTCTATATATATAAGTTTGGTTTGTATGTACTAAAGGTATTTTTATTAATGTCAAATTACTATACAAGACTATAAAACATTAAGAACTAATATTTGGAATACTGGTTGTTGGAGTTGGTCGCAATAATTGGCTGTCAGTTGTGGTGCCCAGATTGGACAGCGACAACGGCGACTGAATTGACAGTAGGTTGCTGGCGGCACTCGCCACCCTTCGATGGCGATAACCGACTGGTCATCAGAAAATGGTTGACGTTGGTGGTCGCTGAAGTAGGTCGTCAATGGTGGTGGCCAATGGAGGGTAGTGGTAGCCACGACAACATAGTGAAAAGTGAGTAATTAAGGAGAGATTAATCATTAAATACCAAAAAATCATTTTTTAAAAGTTGGTTTCAAGTGTTTATCCTACACCAACTTATTTTATAAACTCATTTTTTTCAAAACTCGTTTTGATTGGTTGCCATACACTTGAATTTTTTTTGGAAATGACATTTTTCAAAAATTAAACACTTAAAAATTAAAGGTATTTCAAACACACTCGTACTAAATACAAAATTGAAATTTTAGAGTCCCATTTAAAAATAAATGTTAATTTTGTATCTAATAGGTCAAATAATTTTTAATGAATTTGAATGAGTTAGGAATATGTTGACATACAAAATTTAAAGTTAAGATTCTATTTGACATTTTTAAAGTTCCTGTGTTTATTAAACACAAATTAAAAAGTTTATAAACTAAATTTGTACTTTATCAAAAAAAAAAAAAATCACACAATACCACTTTTTTTTGGCTCATTTTATTATATTAGCTATATATATATATACACCAAACAACATTCTCTCTGCCAGTTTGAACATAACTCAATTAATTTATCCTTTTAGACATATACTTTCAAATAAAACTCGAGTATCAAATTATGTTTGTACTAAAAAAAATTATGTTGTTGTATTCAACATTCTTTATACCAAAACAAGTTTGTTGATGTATTCAACGTTCTCTCTGCTGTCACAGTGAGTTTAGTTCGATCTCCCATTTCCTTGTTATTATATTAAAAGAAATTTGGTTTATTTTTGGTTACTTCAATTTTAATGAAATTGTAAGTTGGAACTTTGGAAGTGGAAGACATACTTAGCTTGGACATTAAGCTACCATGATTGTTATCTCTCACACTTTAATGGTGATAATAATCTGAAAAAGATTTCAAACACATCAGCCACCATTGATCATGATAATGATTTAGTGTGACAATATATATATATATATATGATTTGATAATGGTTAGCATATGTCATTAATGATAAACCAATAGCTTTATGGAAAGTATTTGATTAATGGAGTGTGGATAATAACAAACCAATAGCTGTTATGAAATGTATTTGATTAAGGAGCGTTTGGATGGTAGATATTGTTTCATGGATATAAATAGTAAATATATGAGATTTGAGTGTCTAGATTTTAAATGTCTGAGATAATTATTATTATTTGGATGTGCAGGATAATTAATGTCTAAAAATTAAATATTTGTATTCAATTCAATAGTTTGTATATAAACTAAAAGTAAGTATATTACTTAATTAAATAGAAGGGATGAATTAAATTTAAAATTAATTAATTTATTATTTAATTAATAAAATAAAAAATAAATAAAAACTTTTTAATTAAATATAATTAGATTAATTACTAAAAATAATAAATAAATAAATTAGAATATTGATAATTAACAATAATAATTTATATTAAATAATTAAGATAGCGTAAAATATTAATGACAAATATATTAGTTGAGATTTATTAAGTCTAAATAATATATTTATATTTAGTAATTAATTAAAATGAATAGTATTGAATACTTTATATCAATTTATTAATTAATTAAGCTATATTTTTACTATTCATATTCTAGATATAAAAATCCCACACTTTTGCACGGTATTATAAAACCTATGTCATATGGGTTTTAAAGTTTCATGGATAATAATATCTAAGTTTTAAAAAGTGTAATTCTATAAAACAAACAAAGATATTAAATGTCTCTCTGAAATCCCATGGAAAAACCTGTTAAACAAACGTAACCTTAATAGATAATAGATATTGTTCGTGATACATATTAATATGTTTTTTTGTTAGGTTATAAGTTTGAATCATCGTCTATCACATTATTTAATATTATTTAACAATTATGTAATATTGTGAAAAGAAACGTATATTTTATAATTTTTACAACTAAATTTAGAATGATGGTGATAAAATATAGATATTATTTTTTTTAGATAAACCATACAAAATACTCCTAAACTTTGTATTATGGGTTAAAAATAATCTTAAACTTTCAAAAGTTTCAAAAATACATTTAAACTTCTAAAATGAGTTTAAAAAACAAAAACCTTACCTTTGTCTTGGATTGAATCCGTTAGTGTTTTTGTGTAAAAAATACTCATAAACTTTCAAAAGTCTTAAAGATACCCTTAAGCTTAAAAAAAGTTAAAAAATACCCATACCATTATATGAACAAAAATCTTTAATATCGCCTTACTTCTTTATTTTCCATCTTTTTTTCTCCCATCTCTTTTTCAATACCTCTTACTCCCCATTTTGTTAACATTTATTTATTAAAAAATAATTAGATAAATAAAATTGCACACTTATATTCATATATGGACTATAATAAAAAGAAAGAGAATAAAGGAAGCACCAGAGGATTTTAGAATTTAAATGTTTTAACAAAATTGTGCGTTAGTAGTCGAGTGTCTGTTAATAATCAAATACATTTTTTTTTGTTTGACTATTTATCGTTGTGGTATATCTTAACGGGAGATTTTGATTTTGGAATTTTGTGGAATTTTATGATTTAATTTAAAATTTTGGTTACTGAAAAATTTTTGTAAGCTAAGAATTGGAAAATTAAGAGAAAAATAAAAGTATCTATATGAAAAAAATGAGGACATCTGTATAACTTGTTTTAAACTTGAATTTTTCGAACTTAAGAAAACTTCAAATAAATTGATCACCATATTAATGGTATGAACACTTTTATTTTTATTTTTTAATTTTAAAGTTATTTTGCAACAAGATATTAACATTTTTTGTTCATATACTAATGGTGAGTGTATTTTTGATTTTTTTTTTTTTTTTAAGTTAAGAGTATTTTTTAAACTTCTTAGGAGTGTTTTTGAAACAAAAGTTTAATAATTTCCATCCAAAACTAACAACGAGGACATTTTGAACTATTTTTGAAAGTTTAAGGGAACTTTTGAAAATTTTGAGGTTTTGTGTGTTTTTTTTTTTTTTTTGTTTAATATAAATAATTTAGCCTTATGTTTTTGGTTTACCAAAGTTTCTTTTAATTTGAAGAATTATTTTTCCAGAAATTAATTCTAATACGTTTAAAATCGGAAAATTATAATATTCCTCTAGAATTGTTCTCTCAAAAAATTTCAAACAAAGTTAGTAAATCCTAATCAAGAATTAAAATCTTGAAACAAAATCTCAATAGATTATTTCTTTTTAGTATGATAATTACGAAGATAAGAAATCGAACTTCAATGTCAATTACCGTTGAATAAATTCACTATGACAAATCTTAACAAATTATCGTTTCACATAAAAATTAACCCTTTGTATTACGCTTCATATAGTACGAAAACAGAAAGTTTTAACCAATTTATTATCTACTAAATGTGTTTCTTATTAGCAAAGCTATAAGACTATTCCTTTTCACCAATCTTGGTCTCTAGACCAAGCAAATAATGTAGATTGGCATATGAGTGAGCTATATGTCTAGGCATTAATTGAAACAATTGTAGGTTGGTAACTTGCTATGGAATATTGGGAAATAAAACAAAAGTTAAAACATCTAATCTAGAATTGAAGTTTATGAATGGTTAGAAAAACACTTTTAAAAAACTTAAATTCTATTTGTAATAATTGAGATCAAATTAGGGTAAAAGTTCTAAATTACTTTTTGACTGTTGAGGTTTTGGCAATATATTAATTTCATCTCTGAATTTCAAAATCATACAATCAATTTCTTCCGTTTTAAAAAAAAAAACAGTTCAATTTAACATTTTTCATTAAATAGCTAGGTACGTAAAGCAGATGATGATAATTATAAAAACAAACTTAGAATTTGATTGTATGATTTGAAACTTGGTCGCAGTCTATCACAGTTAGACAGTGATATCTTGCTATTAATTATAAATATTTTGGTTCATTTTTCTATATTTGAAAATAACCCTAATTTCTTTTATATTCGCGAGTGTTGAAATCAGTTATACAACAATTGGTTGCAGAAGTAACTTGTAGGATATTAACTCTTACCATAACATTAACTTATTTCCTTCTACCTTTTTTGTTATTTGCCTAGCTTTTATGATCATTAGGCTAACTTAGGAGAGTTAAAAATATATAATATTTTATTATTTTTTTAAAAATAAAAACCCTATTTTCAAACACATTTTGTAAACCTAGATTGATTCTCTTACAATTGATGATTGATCTACCATAAATGTGTCTTTATTTCCCAAAATTGACATATAAACTTCCCTACTTTTTATCTAAAAATAGGCCGATCAAAGCAACTTGTATTATACTTTACTTAAAGCAGCTGCAGCTATTGACTATTGTATCTTAATGCAGGTTGGTACTAAGACTTCAGTCTCTATCTTCTAATGGATCTATTCTACTATTGCATTTGTAAATCTTACCATTTGCTTCAGCTATGAACTCAAAAAAAAAAAAAAAAAAGAAGTTTTATTTCATTTTGTTAATCCATATAGTTTCAAATTTTAAATTATACAAACTTAGTCCTTATACTTTTAATAAATTTTAAGTTTAATTATTCAAAGTTGATATTTTTAGAAATTGGTTTAATAATAATAAGTTTCATAAAATAAGACGAACAGTTACAAATGTAACAATCAGACCAAAAGTATTAGCATATATGACATAATGTAAACAAGATTACAAATATGTTAAAATTTAGATAGTCTATCAATAATAAACCATATCACTCGTAAGAGTCTATCAATGATAGATCATATCGCTAGTAAGAGTATCAGTGATTGACGTCTATTGCTGATAAACTTTGCTATATTTACAATTTTTTAAGAATGTTGTTATACACTTAGTCATTATTCCTAAAAATACTACCAATTACAATTACTCTAGAATTAAAAGATTTCATGTGAATATATTTCCATCATTTATAAAGGCGTGCTATTGGAGACATTTTATTTTATTTTTTTTTTAAAAAGATCAACAATTAAACTAATAGAAGTTTAATGAGCAATGACTAACATTAGACACTTAAAAATATATTGAAATTTAAAGTACATGGACCAAATTATATTTTAACCAAAAAAAAAAAAAAGGATTACTATATGAAGATAAAAATAAGAAAAAAAAAACTAACAAAATTAATTAGATCTAATATCTTTTTTTTGGTAGACGTATTTTTATAATATCTAATTTTGTCCATACAATTCAAACTTTTGTTCGATTTAATTCATACACTTTGAAAACAATGATACTATCTTTTTTTAAAAAAGAAAACTATTTTGATCCTTATTTACAAAAATCTAATACAAATCACTGCATATCAGAAACCTTAAAATTTTATTCATACCTTAAAAAAATGTGTAGCATTAAGCTAAAGTCTATGATAGACAAAAAAAAGAAAAAATGAAATAAAAATAAAAGTGACGTAACCAAAACAAACATTTTAAAATGCATTTACTAAAATAGACCAAAATCAAAAGTATAAGAATAAAAAATGAGCAAACCGACCCCAAAATAGTTTTAGTTTTTATTGGTTTCAATCAGACATGTTTTGTTTTAGTCAACTTGGTCATTAGTTTTGCTACTTTAGGTTGGGACAGTCCATTCTATGTCAGTTTTGGGCCAATCCAACCTGAATCATTTCTATGGATATGAAGATAGTCATTACAAAATGCTCATATTTACAACAGAAAAACCTGATATTGCAAAACTGTGGTAATAAGAAAACAGAGAAACTTTTCTGCCTCAAGTATTTTTCTTGCAATAATGATTTTTTCCAGAGGAGTTAACCTAATTCCTATAAATTAAATTCCTTCATCATATTGGCAATTGGCAAGACATCCTTTATCAGGTGAAAATGGGAGCTGTCCTTAATGCTTCATAAAAACCTGAAAGCTTCTTCATTCTTTACCTCATTCAACTCAAGCTCAGAAGCTTAGTAGATAAACCATGGCGAGTTCAGCCAATCTCTCTTTTATCGTTTCATGTCAACTCTTGGGATTATCTATTTTTCTTTTCTTTTGCATTCATGGAGATATCCCAGGAACAAGAGGAATGGGTGGTTTTGGCTTATTTGTTTTCTCTACCATAATGGCTTGAGTCGTTAAAACGATCCCGGTAATTGAGGCTGCAATCTGAAGCGCACATCTTGAAACAAGGCAAGGATCTACTACACCAGCATTAAAAAGATCTTCGTATTTGTCTGCCATTGCATTATACCCATGTCGCCAATCACATGCTCGAGTTTTCTCCACAACAACTACTCCATCATCCCCTGCATTACTTGCAATGAGTTTTGTAGGTGCAAGAAGTGCCTGCAATTTATTGCAAAATCTATTGAAAATTTTGAAAGGCACACAAAATTCTGATAAAAGGAGAACTTCTCTAAGCAATCGATATACGATATATATGGTATGCCTTGCTAATCCAAGAAAAACTGAAATATTGTGCCTGAACTTAAATTCACCATTCATCTTCTTCATAACACATAGATCATCTACCAAAAAACTGGTTCCCAAATCAAACATTCCATTTCACCATATCAAAGAGGTATTAAAGTAATAGCAGTTCGACTTCCAATAAAGAATGAAGAGAGGCGGAAACCATGACAGAGAAAAGGGGCATACACAATACCTTGCCCACAATATCAGCACCAATCTGCTCATCTTGATCTTCCATTGATTGTTTTATGGTAGGAAGCAATTCAGACAGATGAACATAGGTAGCACCTCCACCAGGAACAATTCCTTCAGTCATGGCAGCAAATACAGCATTCTTTGCATCCTCAATTCTGAGTTTTCTGTCTTCAAGTTCCACCTCAGTATGTGCTCCGACCTAACTTTGACCACATTACCACATCCAATAAAAAAGAAGTAGAAGAAAATAATTTTATTCCTTGGATGTTTTGCTGTTCATAAAGAAAATAAGATGAGCTGTGTCCTATTAGAAACAAAAAGAACAATAACATTAGTTTAGACAACTCAAAGCCCAAATCTGAAAAGATTAAACAGCAAAGAAGTCCTTTAAATGATTAGTCATTGATGCTCATCGTGATGTCAGAACGATGAGGAGTTCTTGACTACAATTTTCTTTTCATAAATGTCCTTCAGTCAGATAACAATTTCAGAGCTTTCTGGTAATTACTTTTTACTGTTATAGTTCTTGGGTGTATTAAAAGATTATCCTCAATCTTTTTATACACAATAGACTTCACTGATGGTCCCAAGTTGAGGCCTTGGTTAAGATGAACTTTCACTATATCTAGATGAGGTCTTTCCATTCTATAGCAATCTGAATTCCCACGCTATCTATTATCAGCGATTCAACAGAAATTTTGGAAGTTTTGGATGGACTATGCTTCCAAGGCTGTACAGCATTCTATATAGAAAGAGCTGTACTACCTTGGCCAAATACAGAACATGGATAACAGAAACAGGAGTTACTGGTTAAGATTAAGGTCTTTGATGATGTGGAGTTGGAGGGTCTCTTGGATGAGTCCATGAATGCGGAAAGGGATTCCCTTACGGTCCTTTTTGCAGAAGTGGTCAGAAAGGAAACTTGCCGTTAAAGGCAAAAAGTGAAGTCGGCTTGGGCCAAGGAAGGGGACTGCAACTCCTTGCTTTTCCACCGGGTGACGAGTGGCCGGAAGAGCAGAAATAGAATTGGCCACTAGGTCACCGATTATGGGGAGGTGATAAAGGAGGAGAAGAAGATTGAAGAGGAAGTTATTAATTTTTCCTCCAATATGTATGGTCCGGAGGTACCACCTAAACCCTTTGTCCAAGGGATTGATTGGAACCCCATTTCTGAGGAGGATAAGGACAGATTGTCTGAGCCTTTTACAGTTGAGGAGATTAAAACGACTGTTTTTGGAAGCGATAGTTCAAGATCTCCTGGGCCGGATGGGTTTACTATAGCCTTTAACCGAGAGAATTGGTCTCTTGTGAAGGAGGATCTCTTGACAAAGTTTTCCAGGAATTTTACGAAAGGGGGATCTTAAATAACTCTATGTTGAAAACCTATGTTTGCTTGATCCCGAAGGAGTCAGTGACTAGTAGGACTTTAGACCGATTAGCCTCATCACAAGTGTGTATAAAATTTTGGCAAAAGTGTTGGCGAATCGGATTAAGAGGGTGCTTCCGTTGATTATTTCCGAAGTGCAAGGGACCTTCGTGGCAGGGAGGAAAATTTTGGACCAAGCCCTTATAGCTAACAAGGCGATAGAGGACTATAGAGCTAGAAACAAGGAATGGGTGTTGTTTAAGATTGATTTTGAAAAGGCATATGACCATGTGGATTGGAATTTCTTGGACAATGTTTTAGAAAGGAAATGTTTTGGTTATAGATGGCAAATGTGGATGCGGGGTTGCCTGAGGAATGTGAGCTACTCCTTTCTCATGGGAGCCCTAGAGGTAAAGTGACAACATCGAGAGGTCTAAGGCAGGGAGATCCTCTTTCTCCTTTCCTTTTTCTCCTGGTTGTGGATGTGCTAAGTAGAATGGTGCATAAGTGTGTTGACGCTAAGTTAATCGAGCCCTTTGAGGTGGGTAGGGACAAGGTGTCCCTTTCCCATCTTCAGTTTACTGACGATACCCTCTTCTTTTGCTCTGGAAATGTAAATTTTTTCTTGATGCTCAATCACATTCTTTCTTTCTTTGAGGAGATGTCGGGTTTGAAGATAAATAGGGGAAAGTGTTGCGTTTTGGGCATCAATAGTGAGGGGGATAAGATTAACAGATGGGCGCAATGGATTGGCAGTGAGGTTGAAAGCCTTCCCTCTTCTTATCTGGGCCTTCCTCTTGGGACTAATTTGAATTGTGTTTCCTTTTGGGACCCTGTGATGGATAAAGTCCATAGTAGGTTGGCTTCTTGGAAAAAAAAGTTTCTTTTCCAAAGTGGGTCGTCTTACTCTGATTAAATCAGTCTTGAGTGACATGCTAGTTTATTTCTTCTCTCTCTTTAAAGCTCTGGGTGAGGTGTTCAACGTTTGGAGAGAATGATGTGAGACTTTCTTTAGGAAGGGATTGATGAAGGAAAAGGAAAAGGATCGCAACTTATCAGTTGGAAGGTCATCATAAAACAAGTTTTCTTGAGGGGTTTAGAAATTGGGAACCTTAGGACGCATAACAAAGCCCCTTTAGCCAAATGGCTATGGCGTTTTTCCTCTGAGCCCAATTCTCTATAACATAGGCTTATTGCTAGTAAACATGGTCCCCATTCTTTCGAGTGGCTGGCTAAAGAGATTAAAGGAACTTACCGGAATCTTTGGAAAGATATTTCAAAAGAGCTCCTTGCTTTTATTCTTTGGGTTTGATAGGCGAAGGGAGAGAGGTATTTTTTGGGAAGACCTTTGGGTGGGGAAAGACCTCTTTGTGGGGTTATTTCCTCGACTGTATCATTTATCTTCTCTTAAAAATCATTTTGTGTTCGACTTTTTTGTGTGGACCGAGAGATCTTGTTCGTTTTCATTTAGGTTCCGTCATGCTCTTTCCGATAGGGAAACGATGAATGTGATTGCCCTCCTTTCTATTCTTGAGAGTCACCCCTTTCGCCTTGGGAGGAGAGATGTGAGAGTTCGGATCCTAATCCTTTGGAAAGGTTCTCGTGCAAGTCTTTCTTCCAGTGTTTGTTGATCTTTCTCCTGAGGGTAAGTCTATCTTTTCGTTGTTGTGGAGGATTAAGATTCCTAGAAATGTGAGATTCTTCACTTGGCAGGTTCTCTATGGCCGTATCAGTACACTGGATAGGCTTGCTAGGAAGTTGTGTTTGTTGGTCCGGCCTTTTTGTTGTATCCGGTGCAAGAAGGCAGAGGAAGACCAGGACCATATTTTTTGGCATTGTGATTTTGCAAGCTTCATTTGGGACTCTTTTTCCAAACGTTTAATTTGATGTGTGCTCGTCAAATAGATGTTGAAGATATGATCGAGGAGTTCCTCTTCAATTCACTGTTCAGGGAGAGAGGTCATTTCCTTTGGCTTGTGAGCGTTTGTGCTATTGTTTGGGATTTACAGGATGAGAGGAATATTAAGGTGTTTAGGGGGGTTGAGAGGGAAGCTAGAGATATTTGGTCTCTTGTTCGTTTTCATGTTTCGTATTGGACTTCGATTTCGAAGGTTTTTTGTAATTATTCTATGGACACGATTCTGTATAGTTGGAGTCCCTTCTTGTACTGGGACTCTCCCTTTTTTGTGGGTTTGGTTTTTTGTACGCCCGTGTATTCTTTCATTTTTTTCTAAATGAAAGTTGTTATTCTTATATATTTTTTTTTTTTAAAAAAAAAAGAGAAAAAAAAAGAAGGAAAAAACAGATTCCATAAATTGGAAGAATTCATCAGAGAAATTGGGGGTAATTCCAGTTGGCTTTGAATGAGAACGGTAGAGTTTGGTTTCCCGATTCTTCATGTTCCTTTAATGTCCCGGACTTCCGGTCCCCTTTACATGCTCACGATGGAACAAGAAGCATTTAACTTTCAGCTCTCTGAGCCTATTGGAAGGCAAGCTATTCTAAGATGTGCAAGGCTTTCTTCTCGATCATGTTTCACAAGGGTCTCAAACACTTCACAGAACCTCTCTCATTGGGACTGTCAAATTTCCCATGCTAAGGCAAAAATCCTCTTGTGTAATGCAACGAGGCTCTCCTCTGGGAAGTGAACTGGGAAAAAGAGTGTAAGGGCCTTCCAAGGAGAAGGCCACAAGGAGGATCTTTAAGAAACTGTTGCCTTTGTGGTCTCATCATGGAGCAATTCTTTCTGCATTAACCACCTATATTCAATTGAAAAGGATTTTTGTAAACCTTGGCCTTTGTGGGGTCTCTCCCTTTGATACATAAGATACTTCAACTTCCATTTAACTACTGTACTAAAAAGCAATATGTTTTCAGTTAATACCACAAGGAAGAATTAAACCCTTCGCCATGGTTCCCATAGCTAATAAGAATCAGAATTAAATTTCAGTTAATCAGGACCAGCGTATGACATTTTTGGAAAATCATGTAGTCAAATAAATTATGAGAATTCTCACAAAAGCTGCAACCCCAAGTAATCCTTTAAAGCACAAACCTTGATGACAGCAACTCCACCAGAAAGCTTAGCAATCCTCTCCGACAGCTTTTTTGAGAGGTAGGAATTATCTGTTTCAACAAGATCCTTCTTAATCTGTGAAATTCTTGCTTGAATTTCAGCTTTAGTCGAGGGATCTGCAACTATTGTTGTTGAATTAGATGTTATAACTACTTTCCTAGCAATTCCAAGCTGATCCGAAGTAGCACCCTCAAGTCCTAGTCCCAAATCTCCAGAGAGAAAATCAGCACCTGCAAATTTTAAAATAAAGTCAACCATCTATATTGTAACATAGTCAGATACTGAAATATAACGTCACAAAGCAGTTGATCACCTAAGCCAATCAGATCCTTTAGACTTTAAACCACGTATAAAATAAAAAGCTTTCCACCATCTAAGTCACTGGAATTCTCACAATATATAAGAAGGCTTCTTATGTTCTTTCAGATCCAAAAAAAAGATTCAGAGAGGGATTTGTCCGAGATTGAAACTCACATCAATAGTACGTAAACCTTCAAACTGAAAAACGGTGAAGCCCAATTTTTCTCTTGAAGCAATGCAAACACTCTTTGAAATCCAAATTTTTTTTGTAAAGCAAGTGTTAAATCATCAGAACCCACAAGCTTAAGTTGATGGGTTACAATATATTTAATTATTATCAATATTTCAATGTCCTTTCTCACTTGTGGGCTTGGAATCCATAGAAGGTCCAACAAATAGAAATCAATATTAATTGGAGAAAAACATAACATTGTAGGGGTTTGTTCCCAAGACCTCCTACTCTCATATCACGTAAATCACCACCAAAAACCCAAAATTTTAAGTTGATGGAACAAAAGGCTTACCAAGCTTATCGATGGCAAAAGAAGATTAGAAACGATAGCATCAAAACACCTATATTGAGGTTTCAATTTACACTCTGAAAAATAAACCTGAGAGATTTAAATAGAGTTTTTATCATCTCAATTAAATAAGGTAAAGCTTTGAAGCTGTGTGAAAAGTTGGACACATTCCAAAAGTACTCTTGGATCTTTTCCAGCAACGAAATGAAAACTGACACAAAGGTATGCTACACAACCCCACGGCAAAAAGCAGTACAAGTGATGAACTGAAAGCCTAAGAATATATTCCGGCTATTTTAAGTGCTACTAAAAAAAACTGAACTGCAAATCAAAAGCTGTCATCTAGGTAAAAAATGATACATTCACAGTACCATCACAATGTTCAATATAATTATATAAAATTTGATGTATAATGTCACCGAACCAGAAAACCTCCTCTATTCCAAAACTCTGGTGCAAATGTACAAATGCAAGACAAGTTTTGAGTAGATTTTATTGCTTAGATGTCCCATCGATATAACAAACATTTAAGTGAGCATATATAACTGTCCGTAGAAGTATTTAGTTCACCTGTCATTAGTGCAATATCTTGCAATAGAGCTTTCTTTCTTTCACCAAGCCCAGGACATTTTACAACGGCCACATTAATTAAACCCTGTACCTTGTTCAGCACTAGGGTTTCTAGAACTTGTCTTGAGATGTCCTCTGCGATTATCAGCAGAGGAAGACTAAGTTGTACGGTCTTTTCCAACAAAGGGACAATTTCTTTGACAGTAGAAATTCTTTGATCGGTTACTAGGACTTTTGCATTGTCAAACTCCACAATAGACTTATCTTGGTTTGTAATAAACTGAGGCGACATATAACCTTTATCAATCTGTAGAAAGAGATACAACGGAGCTATAAGGCAAAATGAAGAGACAATGAGATAGATTTTGAATATTGCAGATGCACATCAAACAGGCACTTCCTAAGTGGTTGTCAAATAACTAATCATCTTTGCAGCTAAATCATTTACCTTCATTCCTTCCTCTATTATTACAGAAGTTTCAGAGGATTTGGATGACTCAATTGAGATCACACCATCAGGACCAATCTTTTCTATTGCTTCAGCAATTAAGTTCCCCACATATTCATCATTTCCAGAAGATATCATTGCAACAGCTGCGCAAAGGACAAGGCTAGTTCAGCACCATTTACTTCCCAAATGAAACTTCACCAGTGTTCAACCAGATGAGAAGAAAGAACCTTTAATATCATCTTTTCCTTGTACAGGAGTACTTTTCTTCTTTAAGACCTTGATTAACTCCTTTACAGTCTTATCCATTCCTTTCTTTAAGGAAACTGGATCAGCCCCAAAGGAAACTGCCAATAATCCAGATTTGATCATTTCACGTGCCAAAATTATTGCGGTGGTGGTTCCATCGCCAGCCAAGTCGTTCATTTTACTAGCAACCTGAAAGCCAAGAACTCAAAGATAATATATTATCAGATGTTAAAGCCCATCAAGCAAGGTTCAAAACAAGTAAGATTTTAATTAACCACCATGAATAACCTCTTGGATCAGAACCACTCCTGCATTCTCAATTGCATCAGAAAGCTCAATAGCTTTCGCAATTGTAACCCCGTCATTAATCACTTTAAGCATTCCCTGTTCAGAGAGAATAACATTGCGGCCTGCATATTTTGGTGAAAAATAACTAAAATATCTAAGACGGATAAGATATTATGCATCATTGTTGAACCATTCACAGGGTAGATTGAATAATAAATAACTAATTACCAAACGGTTCCAGATTTAAGTGGTCAAAACCACATTAAAAATTATTCACACAAATCAAATGAAATTAAACGCGATGAGAGAATCTGAAATGGCCAATCTTTCCCATCTTTTCCTCTATACACTTCAGAATTTGCAACTCCAGAAAATTGTGTTTCCTTTCCACAGGCTCAAACATTTCATTCTAAATTTCTTCAAAATAGAAATGATTGATTAATTAAAATATAATGCAAACTCATTTTCTTACTGAAATAACATCATGACCTCACCACTGTAAGTCCAGCACACAATTTTAACCAATAAATTGAACACAGTAAGAATTAGACATCGGCTTCCTATACACACACACACACACACACGATAAAAACAGAATTCTGCAAGAAATAGCGTATCCAAGCTCAAGAAATGGTGTAGAATTAAAGGAATAAAGGAAGTCCTACAAACCTTTAGGTCCTAAAGTGACAGAAACAGCATCAGCTAACTTATCAATACCAGCTAGCAAGGCCCCTCTGCATTCTTTACCAAAAGATATCCTCTTAGGACCGGCCCTGACGACAAAATTTCTCATCTTCCATGAATTTCTCGCGTACCCAGATAGCCTTTGACTCCCACCAAGCTTCTGCAGAGCACCCAGAAAGTCAAAGTGACAGAATAGAGAAGATGTGCGGTAACAGAGAAAGAAAAAGAGCTACCGTTACAGGGAAGAGAAGAGTTCGGGCAAAGGGCGGCGGTGAGGAGAGACGGGAATAAACTTCCATGAGGTTGTTGGCGTCGTAGAGAAGAGAGGAAGAGATGATGGTGGTTCATCCCAAGTTTTCAACAGAGGTTTAGTGGGGGTTTTATCTATTTATATGTATGTTCATGATTTGAGATAGTTTTTATGAGTCTTTTTTTTAACTCCGTTCTTGCTAACGCTTATGTCTTTTGACCTATGTTTTATATCCTTATACTTACGTCCCAACGTACTATTAATATTTTTATTGGCATCATTACGATAGAAATGATATGTCTAATTCGACAGTTACAAATCTCTTACACGATCACTTCGTTTAATGCGACATTTTATTTTTTCAAATTTTTTTCATTCAACCTTGTCTTGCGTCAAAAATGGATATGCCAGCTCGATTCTGACCCGATTTTTAAAAACTCATCGCAATGTATGAATAAATATATACTCATGAACCCATCTGAAGTAGAATAAACATGTACCTCTACTTCATGTCATCCCTATCGCTAGACTAGACATATTATCCCTACCATAATACTATGACGTAAGCATAAGGTCATAAACACATGAGTTTCTAAGAGACAAGTTAGAAAACATAAACACTCCAAAAACGGGTCATCCGTGAAAAATACGGACTATATAATACTATATATATATTATATATATATATTTATATATATTTTAATTGTAAATTTAGGTTGTTTCCTCATATTTCCTCTTGCTCTAAAATTTCAATGCTTTATAGATTTTTTTTATTTTCCATTACATCTCTTATTCATTGCACCACAATATCAAGGTTTTTTTATTATTTTTTTGGAAAAAAGAAAAACTATAGTTTTAGGACATTATTATATAGAAAATTTTCAAGATAGAAAAAGTCAAAATAACAAAAGAATCATTGATAAAATCCTTATATATATATTTTTTTTTTCTATTTTTGAAAATTTTCTTATAATTACAAATTACACTAAGGCAAATATTTCTATTACACGACCCTCAAAATTAGAGAGAATTAGAGTATTTGACTTGACTCGTTCTAATAATACGTTATTTTATTATAAAATTTTATACAGATAATTGTTTTAAATGACACCATTAAATTAATTCATTTTACTATATTTGAAACAACCTAAACAACCTAACCGTGATATTAGGACATTTGAATGGAGATGAAAAAAAATTGTACCATTATAATTTTCAAAATTTTCCATTATTACACCACTAGTTGCAGATTGCCAGACTCAAAGAGATTAAATTATTTATCTGGGTGGGAAAATTTCCACCAATTTCGTGAGTCTTACAAAGGAAAGAAAATCCAGAAAACAGAAGAAAAAGAAAAGGAAGAAATGTGCACTCTCTGGCCAACCCAGAGAAAGAAACTGATCTGAAGCAGAGTTCTCTCTCCCAGCTGCTGAATTCATCAAACATCTCTATGAACTCTCAGTGCTTTGAATCTTCTTCTTCACAGAACTTGGAGTACTGCTCAGAGTCCATCAAGTTTTTCAGTTCACCACTGTCACTAACCTCCACCTTAATTATCCATCCATTTTCATATGGACTTGAGTTCACCTACATTTAACACAAATGGATCAAAAACAACCATAACCCTGCTTGGCAGAAAGAAAACTAAGTGATGGTTCTTTTTAGCTTTCATTTGATGACAAAAAAATCACTCATATACAAAGAAAACAAAGAAAACTAAAAAAAAGTGCTATTTAGTTAGATTTAAACAAATGAACTTCTCTAAGGTTTCATTAAGATGCAGGAAAGGACAAAGAACAAGGAACAAAGGATAATTACAGAAGTGATCCAGAATATTGCTGTGTAAGTATGTATTTTACAATCATCAAGTTACAAAATGACTCAAAAGTTTTCAATAGTCTCAGAGGGGGAGGATAGTAAAAGAAACGGTAATTGTTAAGAAAACATCCAAAGGTATTGGCAGGTTGTCTCCGGAATATAGTCAAAGAAGGTTGTATAATCCACTTACACATTTACATTAACCAGATCTTTCTAAGCTTTTTCTGAAAAGGAAACGAGTGCATCTCTTTATATCACCCAACACAGACATGCTAATGAAGCACAAACACTTGTTTGGCTAGCGTGTCCGTGTCCAACACGTGTCGGACACTTAAACACTCCAAAGCTTGTTGGACATGTATCAAACACTTGTTAGTGCAGCAAATGTGTTAGACATGCATAGAGCACTTGTTAAGAAGACTAAAAAGACACATATTTGACAATAATAATAAATTTTGAGTGTGAATTACATTGAACTGTTTTTTTAAACATATAAATGCATCAATCCATTTACTTTAGATTTTCTCCTGATATAAAAATGATATATATGTTTAAATATATATATTTTTTTTAATAAATGTGTCATTGTCGTGTCCATGTCCTAGATTCTTAAAAATGACGTGTTGCTATATCTGTGTCATGTCCTGTCCATGTCTCGTATTTATATCCATTCTTCTAAGAAGACATGACAGGTAATGGTAATAAAACTAAGACTCAAGTCAATTGTTAAATAGAATCCATCTTAAGGCATCTAGAAGTGGAAAGAAGAAAGAAAATAAGCTTAAATCTTTCCAGAGCAATAATCAGGTGATTATTAAGAGCAAGAATATTAGATCAAGGAACCCACCAGACCAGGGGAACTGCTGAGCTCTTCATTGACCTCAATAATTTTCCCTGATACAGGAGAGTTAATATCACTGGTAGCTTTAACGCTCTCTACTGCACCGAAGCTGCCATCCTGTTTAACAGAGGTTCCAACTTCTGGTAATTCAACATAGACAACATCACCTAAATGATCTTGGGCATGATCAGTTATGCCAACAGTTGCTTTGTCCCCTTCTACTTTCACCCATTCATGAGAGGTAGCATATTTCAAGTCCTTCACAACTGCACAATTGGAGGTACAAGTTATTTCTCTACACTTATGTAGTTTTAAACATAAAATTGAAGGTTAGATATCCCATAGTTTCTTTTTGATAAATATTAATGCATTTTGAATAGAAATATTGGACTTCCTTTCGCAATCATGTGACTGTATGAAACATTTTATTCTCGAGTTTCTTTGTCTGTAAGAGTTAACATGCTTGCCTTTCTGCCAAAAATAAGCATAGCTCATTTGTACTATCCGACTTCTAGTTCGATTTTCCCACCCCACAAGTTGTCCAAAAGAAAAACATGCTTGCCTTTCCATAAGACAATGCTATATAGTTTGTATTTGTACATATGTAAAAGTGCTTCTTTTGCTTCCCATATGGATTTATACTTCTACATCCCATCCCTTTGATTATATTGTTTAGTAGATGCAAAAATCAAGAATATGAAGTGCACACTTCTGAAAATGAAAATTATTATTACATTTTGGATATAGAAGTCAAACCGAAAGTTATTGAAAATTAATACTGTTGGGAATGTGGTATGTGCATGGAGGGAAGAAGTAAGCAGCTAGAAAGTTCACTAAGGCACAGATGTTAGTTCGAATGGCAAGAATGAATTAAGAACACATAAAGAAATACAATGGAGAGAAAAAAGGCAAGTAGAATAGAATATAATATCTAATATTTGAGATTCATCACATCATAATTCAAATGGAAGGTGAAAAGATATGCATAATCAACAAATGCCCATGAATAGATGACATCTGTGAACCAAAAAACCGACTCAAATTTCAAAAAATCATAAAGAAGAATGGCAAATATTCATTAGATAATCAATGGGGGAGACACCTGACAGAAAACATACTAAAAGAAAACTTTTTTTTTTCTTGTTTTTTTTTTTTTTTTAAAAAACCATCCATTCATCTGCCAAAGATCTACCCACAAATATTCATTATATAATCATCTCAATCATTCACAAGACAATGAGACGTGACAGCCATACCAAAAAACAAAAAACGATACTAATCCTGCAATTCTTGAAAAGGGTCTGCCATTGATCAAACAAACGGCAAAAATAAACAAAACCCATCATGAGAAACTGAGATCTTTCAATGTCAAAAGCAGATCGATCAGTTTCACTTGTTTTCGCTAACATCAAATTAATATAAAACGAGAAAGAATGAGGAAAATCAATACATAAAAAAACGTGGGTTCGGCTCACCAGAAGCAAACCCTCTATAGGGAATAGAGATCCTGAGATAAGAAGCAGCTCTCGAAGCCCAAACCAATCTGGACGCCATTGATGAAACTTAGAGCACTCTGTAAAAAAAACCCTTTTCTGAACAAAAGCTTATTTTGCCGCTAATGCTTTTGGCTTGCCGTCGCAACTAAGAGAACAGTTTCATGAAATGCTTTTATTAGCTATATGGGATCACAGCGCAGTAGGGTTGGTGGGGATGCTTGTATACAAAATGTATATATATCTATATTTCATTTTTTGGGTTTTATACTTCGAATTTTACGTATTTTGGGCCAATTTCATTTCATTTTTTGGATGTGGGATGGGATCATAAGCATTAATCTGAAAATAATCCAACAAGGAAGAGAAATGAAGAAAAATAGAGGTTGGAAAAGCAATCCCACATCGAAGATTGTGACTGCAAGATGCAAGGTGGTGGGTCAATGTGACAACAACAAACCCACTTCACGTACAAAGTGATTGTTGGTGATCGGTGGCTTTGTTTGGTAGCAAATAATAAAAATTGTGGCTTTCTTTTCGATTTTTTCAAAATATATTTTAAATAATTGGGTTAAAATACAATATTAAATCGTGAAGTTTGATCCATTCTAATCTTAATACAAATTTTAAATAGACTATGATAGATATATATCAGTATCAATAAGTATTGTTAGATATCTATTGCGATCTATTACTAATAATAAATAGTAAATTTTTGTTATATTTATAAATAAATTGATTCATTTTCATTTATTTGAAAATAGTCATGTTAACGATTGTCCATTTTAGTTTCGCACTTTCAATAAATCTTAAATTTAGTATCTTAATTTATTTTTTTTTTACCAAAATTGAATATAATATTTTTCATGCAAACAAATACAATATGTGAACATGTTTTCAAACTTTATAGTAAAATGATAATAAACAATAAAAAAAATTTTAAAAATGAACAATATACTAATAATGAGGACTAAATTAAAAAATTATTGAAAGTGCGAAAAATTAAAATTGGACAATTGAAAATGTATTAACTACAATTGAACAAATTTCAAAATATCAAAATATAGGGATTAAAATCGTATTTTAACAAGAAAAAAGTTGTAGAATAAAAATAAAAAGGAAAAATGTCAAATGTATATCTAAATTTATTTTAATGCTTTATTCATTACCATTTTAAAATAATAATCATATCAATTTAAATCATAAAGTTTACTAAGAATGTGTGTAGAATACATTTTTAAATGTTTAATTTAAAATATAAGAGTGTGTTTGGAATGCATTTTCAAGTATTTAATTTAAAAACGAGTCATTTTGAAAAGAAAAAAAAAAGGAGTATTTGACAATCACTCTAATAGCTTTTGAAGTGTATTTTCAATAATTTTTCTCAAAAGTATTTGAATAAAAATATTTTTTTTTTAAAAAAATATTTGTTTCTCAAGTCAACCCAAACTCATTTCGGAAGAAACTGAAAGGTTTGACGATCACTTAAAATAGATTTTTAAGTGTTTTTTAATCAATTTTTATCAAAAGTGTTTAAATAAATATGAGTTTTTTGAAAAAATATTTTTTTTCTTAAGTGAATTCAAATGGATCCTAAGTACATCAATTTACACTTTTTATTAAATTTTATTTTGATAAATATCACATGATCAATTATCGACACATCACGTTTTAAGTTGGACAGATTTTTTTTAAAAGGAAGTTGGGTAGACTTATGTATTTAGAGTTTTAATTGATATAACATCATAGTGACAAATATAACTTGATTTTTTTTTTTAAATAGTCATGTTGAAGTTAGAAACTAAGAATGTGGTTTGAATAATTGTTTTTTAGGAAAATTATTTAAAATGATAAAATTGTTAAAAATATTTACACAAGATAACAGTCTATCTGCTATCTATCATGGTCTATCATAAATAAACTGATATTTTGCTATCATCTATAAATATTTTTGTTCAATTTTATATATTTGAAAACGGGTGAGGTTGATTTTTTTAATGGGTCTTACGTTGATTTTATTTTTATCTATGAATATGGAAATAATACTTTCCAAGAAAAAAAAAAGTGGGAACAATACTTTTATTCACAAGAAACAACTTATATCTTTTTGGAATTTACTATTCAGATGGATAATAGTGTGATCCCTATAAGAAATTTACCATTTGAACTAGTTTCATATCTATAGTAATGATATATTCAAAAAATTAATTAAAATGTTTTTATCCTGAAGTTTCATATTTATTTTTTATATTCTTTGAAAGATGAAGTTTCATATTTATTCTATTTAGGTTATTGAACTTTTAAACATTGTGATACAGTTTTTGAACTTTTGATTAGGAAGAACCATTTTAGATATTATCATTTTGCTATTTAATAGATTGTTCAATAGAAGCTTTACTGATTAATAGATATTTGAACAAAAGATGTTTAGAAACAAAAGGGTTAGATATATTGAGGGTGTTATTAATTGACTAATAGAAAAATTTAATAGTAAAACCAAATAATTTTTATGCATAAGTCTGGCTGAAGTGGCTACCAAAGTTTCATATTGGCTAGATAAAGAGAAGATCTATAGAATATAAGTGAGAAAAACTGTATCCAATGATATGGAGTCTTTTGGGTGAATAAAAAAATAAAGTTTGAGACCATTATAGAGATATCTGGATGGTCATTGTTATCCTCATTTGAGGACTTAAAAAACAAAAACAAAAAACAAAAAATAAATTTTAAAAGTTTAGGTCTCATTTGAAAATGCTTGATTTTTTATTTTTAGTTGTTGGAAATTGTATTTGGCTTCTCACATTTTCTTACTCATAGTTTTCATATTTCCAATGTAAATATTTGAACTCTTAGCTAACTTCCATCAATATTGTTGTTTTCAAAACTTATTAGAGTAATATTGTTGTTTTAAAACTTATTAGAGAAATATTGTTGTTTTGGGAGTTCGAGGCTAGAAGTCGAGGGTTGAGGATTCGATTAATGTAGAGGTCTAACGTTGAGAACTCGACGAATAAAGAAAAACTTGGAAACAATATGTATATTAGGGTTGTCGAAGGTTGAAGTTTCAACATACATAAGTCGAAACTTCAACCCTCGACAAGGAAGAAAAGTTGGTGAAGGAAATATTGCTAATTTTGTGATAAGAATCTCGCTCTAAAAGAAAAATCTCGCTAATTTTGTGATGAGGATCTCGTAGAGAATCTCGCTAGAAATGTGGGTTGAATCTCGTGAGCATCGCTAGGAAGACAGTTTGTTAAAGAAATGCTTGAGGATCTCGCTCATGAGGAGGATATCGCTCATAATTGTCTTCACTTTATTTACTTTCCCGTAGGAAATATAAGTATATATATATATATATAATATATATATATATATACCAACTGGAAAAAAAAAAGTTAATAATCATTAATAAAAATTAACAAAATAAAACGAAATTTTGTTACAACTAATAACTATAATTGAGTAAGTTTTAATGAAAGTACATATATTAAAATTGATTATAATTGGAAATAT
This sequence comes from Benincasa hispida, assembly GCF_009727055.1. Taxonomy (NCBI): domain Eukaryota; kingdom Viridiplantae; phylum Streptophyta; class Magnoliopsida; order Cucurbitales; family Cucurbitaceae; genus Benincasa; species Benincasa hispida. The sequence goes on from NC_052356.1 coordinate 27,825,222, forward strand.
ATCAAATTTTTAAATCTCACTTGGCAATTTAAAATTGAAATATCTTTTTAAAATAAATCAATATTTAATTCCTTAATATTCAAATCATAACCCCAAATAACTCAAGTAATAATAAAGAAATTTATAAAAAAAAAAAAATAGTTTTTTTTTTCTCATTGGTCATATATATATATATATATATTCCTATGGAAATAAAATAAAAGTGAAGACAATTATGAGCGAGATCCTCATTTTTTTTATTGTATATCTCAATTTCCTTTATTAAAATATTCTTTTAATTTAGTTGTGGAATTATACTAGCCTCAAAAGAACATTATTAAAATATTCTTTTATTAAGTTGTGACATTGTTTTTTTAATTAGTATGTACATTATATCTTCTAAATTAAGTTGTACATTATTTCTTTTAATTAAAATTGTACATTATTCTTTTAATTGAAAACAAATATTTTTTTTAATTGATAAATAAATTATATATATATATTTTTCAGATCATGGTTTTAAACCCAGGACCTGTTGATACTGTACAACCAGTCCATTCATTGATCATCTGTTGTATGGCGAGATCGTACTACTGGAGAAATATCTTGTAGACGTCGAGAGGAGTTCTCCAACGCACTATCCTGCTCCACCCTCGAATACTACCGCTACTGCGCACATCTGGATTCTATGGGATTGCCAGATTAAGATTTATTCAGTGGACTGGCATCTGATCACAAGCCTTGGTCAGGAGATGGAGGCCCGAGCGCATACATTTCATATATTTGTTGGAGAGTGCACTATCACTCTGAATAGAAGTTTGTTGGGTTACCTTTTGACGGTGAGCCAGTCACCGGAATGATGTACGATGACTGTCAGAAGTTTGTCAACATGTACCTCGTATGACCCCTACTACGAAAGATTAAAGGATTGAGGTTAAGTTTAATATGTTAGGAACACAATTTCGTGAGCTCACAGATGATTCAGACGAGAAACTGTCATAGAATATAGCGCGAGCATATATACTACAAATGATGGGTGGAAGTCTATTTTCAGAATAAATCAAGTCATTTTTCACTTGATGTTCCTACCACTGTTAGCTACCCTTCATGATTGGGGGTGTGGTATTCGTAGGTGACATGTTAGCATGGTTGTATAGATAACTATGCAAAGAACAAGACCTGAGGTTCGAGAGATAGTTTGGGCCTCTCGTACTTTTGCACTAAAGGCTTGGGAGCGATTTCAACAACATGACTCCACAGCTACAACATGTAAATGAACGCTCAGTTAGCTTAGGACGAGCCTTTAGGTTATCGGTATGTTGTTTTAATTCAATTTAATTTTTATATCACGATACTAGTTAATTTAAATTCTAAATTATCAATTTAAAAATTTAGGTGGAGAGACAAATTTGTGTGATGGATACCACACATGTAGTCAGCCAATATTCTCTAATATAATATTTTGCGTTTCAGGGTTATTTGGGACCGTATAAAATGTTATTATGCATAACTTGCCCTAATTTTGTACGATATGTCAATATATGGCGGACGATGAGTCCTCTCAATGTTTTCACATTGGTGAGTGGCACTTTCTGACAGGGTGATGAGAACAATTCAGTTTTCAGCAGGATGTCCCATCGCCTTGTAAAACTGAACCGTACTACATGATATTGACTTAAGGAACTGGAGATTGTCCAAAAAAGTTGCACATTTGATAGTGCGATGGCACTATCGTGCAAGGTTTTATTGCAGTGGGTCTCTCTCTGAACAGTTTGACACAGGATGTCACTCCAGAAATAAATTCATTGGTATAATAAATCAAGAGCCTACGTTACTTCGTCCGGGAGCACTGTGGGTCATCTGGTAAAGAATGAATATTATCTAATTTTTTTTAATTTAAATTTTTTTAAATATTCTAATTGTTTTATAATCAAGAGATCGAACACAGTAGAGCCCTGTGAAGGTTGCGAATGATCCGAACCAGGTTCTTCTATATGTAGTGACAACAAAAGCTATATGGAGAAATTCATTATATGTAATATAACCCTATTATTCTCTTCTTCTTCCAACCAGCTCTCAGTCGTGAAGAACCTATCTCGGGAGAGAGTGAGTTTTGATGAGAGAACATAAATGTGAAATTGCCCCTATGATCAAAGACCAGAGTCAAACTGATTATGTTAGTCCGATGATGATGATGCCAGCATTTGGTTCAGGACATTATGACTTAGAGGCTGGTCCTTCGTCTTTATACGTGTGTGGACATGGTCGGGGTCGTGGAGAGCATAATGAATATTTATATTATAAAGCGCCTGCAGAGGTACTAGAGCAACATCAAGGAAAACCCGAGCAATATCAAGTTCGAAGTCGACGACGACAACTAGCTCGAAATTGACGACGTCCGCCTTGTGGGGCACATTGATTTTTATAATTATTTTTATATAAATGAGATATTTAATTTACATTTTTTTTTATTTTTATGAGTTATTATTTTTTTTTAATTTATTCTTTTTAGAGTTTAAATAAAATAATAAAATATTTTTAAAAATTGTTTTTATAAAATGATAAATTAAAAAAAGAAAAAAAAAAAAGAAAGGATTAGAAAGAAGAAGGTGGAATGTGTAATAATTAAAAAGGAAAAAAAAAAGGGGGAGATTTGTACGGTATTCTCGCTATTTCGCTCTCGCTCACGCTTACACTCAAAATCTCGCTCTCGAATTTGATTGGGAATTTCAGTGGTTAGAAGGAGATTCATTAGCTCGTTATCTAGTCAGACTTGCTGAGATGACAGAATCCGTAAAAATTATTCAACAAGCTTTGGAAAGAATTCCAGGGGGACATTATGAAAATTTAGAAATACGATCTTTTGATAGAGAAAGGTCTCTGGAATGATAATTAAACAGACTCAATAATAATGTTAGGAAAGTATAGGTCGAGGGTTCAAAGTTCGACATACAAATGAAAGGAAGGTCGAGGGTTCAAAATTCTCGACATATTTTTTTTTAAAAAAAAAACAACGATATTTTTACAAATAGTTTGAAAACAACAATATTTTCCTAAATAGTTTCTAAAAGGACAATATCCTTTTAATTTTTCCTATATATTTGTGTACCTCATAAATGAAATACACTCCACACTCTGAACCATCAGACCAAGACGACTTTCATCTCACTGACAAGCTATTGTGAACGAATCTCTGTGGATGTACCCATTGTCTTAATTGCCATGTGCGCATGCACAAATGATGACTTCGACACTCCTAAGAACACAACGGTTGTAGCCAACTTGCGAATCCCTACGAATGCGCAACCCAAAATTTTTCAAAATCCCAAAGATTTTGAACCTCTGGCGATGTGTGATATGAGATTAAGGGTCAAAAGTTTCAATCAGGCGAACATTCATCCACTAATCTATTGGAAATTTATGATAAGATATAAATAAATACAAAAACTAAATTGTATCTCAAATTTCCACTTCACGGGGTAGAGTCAAAAGGTTAATGATCATAAAATATCAATCTGTCGGAGTTTTTTCTCCATAAAACTTGACAATCTCCCACATACAGACAACCTGACGATCTTGCCTCCCACTGTAACAATACATTTTCATCTTGGCAGACTCTAAGACTTTACTTCTATTACAACTGCATTCTCTGATTTTCTTCATAAACTCCAAGACTCAACATAAAACCCGTAAAATCAATGAAGTAACAAAATAGGAAATCATATGAAAATAATTGTAGCTCATTTGTGCTTGTCTTGAGGTATAATCAAGTTACGTGGAACTCTTCCCCAGACATAAAAGACAGTCGCATACTCCATTTCAGCTAAGTGATACCAACTGACATCTTCTTCAATTATGAGCACCTGTTCTTGAAGAGAGTGCATTTTGCAAATGGTTTGACTCCTTCCTTCAAACCCGCTTCCAAGCTAGAGAGACTTTATCCTTAACCTTAGCAATTGCTTTGACCTTCCACTTTGATGGCTTTGTTCGTCTCGGTGATTTCATCAATCCACTTGTCTGTCTGACAAGTAGGGGTTTTTTATAGCCATCAACTTTCTCTCTCGAACTTTCCAATTGATTTTGAACCGATCACTACTACAAAACTGGGTTTTAATGTCGGGGTACAATGTTAGTTGAAAACCGATCAAATATCGTGTAACAAAAGGTCTTTAATGTTGATTGTCTTTAATGTCGGTTTTAAACCAACATTATAGATGACCAAGATTTTATTGCCAATTATTTTCAATGTCAATAATTGTCCGATATTAAATATCTGTCATCATTTTGTCATTGAAAAAACTATATATATATATATATATCCTACCACTGTTAGCTACCCTTCATGATGGGGGGTGGTATTCGTGGGGTGGAGCATGTTTAGCATGGTTGTAATAGATAACTATGCAAAGCAACAAGACCTGAGGTTCGAGAGATAGTTGGGCCTCTCGTACTTTTGCAACTATAGGCTTGGGAGCGATTTCCAACAATGACTCCACAGCTACAACATTTTAATGACGCTCAGTTAGCTGGACGAGCCTTTGGTTATCGGTATGTTGTTTTAAATTCAATTTATTTTATAATCACCGATCTAGTTAATTTAAATTCTAAATTATCAATTTAAAAATTTAGGTGGAGAGACAAATTTTGTGTGACTGGGATAGCCACACATGTAGTCAGCCAATATTCTCTAATATAATATTTTGTGTTTCAGGTTATTTGGAGCCGTACAAAATTATTTGCATACTTTGCCTAATTTTTGTACGAATGGTCAAAAATATATGGCGGACGATGAGTCCTCTCATATGTTTTCACATTGGTGAGTGGCATCTTTCTGACAGGGTGATGAGACAATTCAGTTTTCAGCAGGATGTCCCATCGCCTTGTAATACTGAACCCGTACTACATGATATTGACTTAAGGACTGGAGATTGATCCAAAAAAGTTGCACATTTGATAGTGCGATGGCACTATCGTGCAAGGTTTATTGCATAGGGTTTCTCTTTGAACAGTTTGACACAGATGTCACTCCAGAATATATCATTGGTATAATAATATACAAACTCTACGTTACTGTCCGGGAGCACTGTGGGTCATTTGGTAAATGAATGAATTATATCTAATTTTTTTTATTTAAATTTATTTTAAATATTGTCTAATTGTTTTATAATTCACAGAGATCGAACAACAGTAGACTCCGTGAAGTTTGCGAAGATCCGAACCAGGTTCTTCTATAATGTAGTGACAACCAAAGCTATATGGAGAAATTCATTTATATGTACAGATATACCTATTGTTTCTCCCCAGCTCCTAGATGTAGAGAACCTTTCGGGAAGAGGATGAGTTTGATGAGATTGAACATAATGTGGAAGAGTTTCCCCCTATGATGCGACGCAGATCAAACTGATTATGTTAGTCCGATGATGATGATGCCAGCATTTGGTTCAGGACATTATGACTAGAGGCTGGTCCTTCGTCTTTATACGTGTGTGGACATGGTCGGGTCGTGGAGAGCATAATGAATATTTATATTATAAAGCGCCTCAGAGGTACAGAGCAACATCAAGGAAAACCCGAGCAATATCAATTCGAAGTCGACGACGACAACTAGCTCGAAATCGACAACGTCCGCCTTGTGGGCACATTGATTTTTTAATTATTTTATATAAATGAGATATTTAATTTACATTTTTTTTTAATTTTTTATGAGATTTATTTTTTAATTTAATTT